>NC_092689.1:11521978-11626978 GCF_964275005.1 Diadema setosum | reverse complement strand
TCTGAATCTCCCACCTCCCTACAGAGTTTGAAATAATAAATTTTGATGCATTTATTCATTGATCACTAAATCAAACTTCTCATTTTTATCAATTAATTTTCGGATTGATGTTCTCAAATGAACCCTATTTCCTTTTCGGATTAAGGAACATCTAGGTATACGAAAATTGTGTGTTTCGGAATAACGAACATTCGGTAATGACGAACTTTTATTTCGTTTTCGGATTAACAAACCGTAACAAACCTTCAGAATAACGAGCATCATCCTTACATTCCTATGACGTAGAAATAAGCACATGATTGCTAAAAATGTGATTTCCTCCTGATCTTGGACATCACAAAGACAAGTATCTGGACAGCATAGCATCTTGTGAAGTTTTACAATCTTTGCTAAGTACTTTCTTTCACACCTAACCAAAGAAATAAAAAAAAGAAGAAACATAAGGCCACTGCTGTAGCAGACATACAGTGCAACCGTCGTACTTCCCAAAAGCCTTACAACCACTTATTATGTCTTCAAACCAACTGATTTTAATTGATTTCGAATAATGACATTATTGAGGGCGGGGAAGAGATTACGGCTATTAGAATTTTTGGGTCTTCACAAGCGTCTTTCTGTAAAAAGAGAATGCAGTATAGTCTAAAGGGGGTTTCACACCAAGCTTTACGTAGAGTTACGTAGTGTTACGTAGTGTTGCGTAGTGACTACGCAACACTACGCCACTATACGCAGTGAGAACGCAACTCTACGTAAGAGGACGCCGAGGGACGCAAAATAGGTACGCAAGATGTACGCAAAAAATTAAACATGTTTAATTTTTTCGCGTACCCTCCGCCTAGAGCTCTGATACGCAGGTTTTACGCAAGTCTACGCAACACTACGCAACTGTGCGCCATCTATACGCAACAGTACGCCACCGAACCCCTTTCACACTAGAGCACTTTTTGTGCTCGCGTATGACATGGCGTAGTGTTGCGTACTGTTACGTAGACATTTGCGTAGACTTGCGTTGACTTGGCGTACATTTTCGTAGACTTGCGTAGGCCTGGCATACATTTGCGTAGTGTTGCTTACAGTTGCGTAGCCTACTATTATAGGTGCAGATTTGGCATTCAAATGCCTGACCCATGTTAGAAAACTGCTTAATATCATTAATTCTATTGGACTCTGAATTGCTGGTGAATGTATAGCCTACTTACCTGTGCTCTTCGAGACTTGTACTTAACTATTTTTCTTCTGTAGGCGTAATAATTGTAAAATGCCGAAAAGGAAGAACAAAAGGTGTGGTAGGAACAAGAATTCTCCTGCTCGTTATACATGCCTTTAGTGATCAAAATGCAGACAATTCGCCAGCACTATAGACCCAAACGCATTTTCTTCAACCCGTCTGGTTCGTGAAAGCCTTTACTTGTAGACTCGCTGCTGGCGAGTCATGCCACAAAATGACAGAGGCTTCATCAGCCAAGTCCTCAGCGCAAGAGCATCATCTCCCACAAGGAAGTAGTCAAATGGCTGCATGATCATCATGGGGCAGAGGGTCTGCTGCAGGGAGGTTCAGTTTGATGGCTTAATGGCTGTCTTGAAAGGGCTCTGGTTGAACACGGGGCGATCGTTAACGGCCCGTTAACGATCGCCCCGTTACTGTCCAGGCATGCTAACCTGGAAATATCAAACTGAACGTTACTTGAATATGAGACCATTCTGAAGCAAATAATTTTCACACAACAACAGATATAATGTTCTCTTAAACGAATCCCACAAGGATTTGAACAATCATCCCCCAGCATTCCCACTGATTCCCACTGATCAGTTACTAGCCATCCCTTTTAATCGAGAAGAAACCTTTGAGGTTATAAAACAAATTTCAGGTCTTTGCAGGTTTCTTGATAACAACATGTTTATAAGCAAATCGAAATCCATATTGTAGGGTCTTGTAGGTATTGTAAACCTTAAAGTTACGGCAGGTTTCAGGTTCCGAAGATTCTAGAAGTTGGCATCTTGTTTTGTAATTCTCAGTGCAATTCGTGTCAGGAGTTAGAATACCTGTGGCGCCATCCGCATAAAATTGATTATCTTAATGAAGAAAAATCTTCGGCACGCAGTTCTTTCATCAGTTGTTCATATTGCCGATGTATGGATCAACGCCGGATCCAAGGTTTGATCCACACTCTCCTTCTCATTGTTGCAACAGCTCGTTTTCTTCTCTTTTTCCGTTCTTGAAAACGTTCGCATTCTGCGATGCGAATCTGTAGGGCGTCCAAAATGCTGAGGAATTAAAGATAGTAGCAAAGGATATAACCTCCCCCATGATATTTTGCTACGTATTCGAACAGCATGCAAGAGTGAACTAAAAAGCAGAAGGCTAAATGTGCTGAAGTAGCTCCGCAGTTTCATCAATTTGTTAATAAATCGCTTCTTAATTACAGTTGTTATAATCGCTTCTTAATTACAATTGTTATTGTAATCCCTGCAGCATAGACATGCGTACTGTATATTATATAATTAATTTCCTATCATATCGTTGTTAATGCAAGTCAAACGACTGTGTTTTAAATTTACTTATGTATGTTGATTTGCAGAAAATAAAGTATCTATCAAACAAAATCAAACACATTAATCGGCGGTACGCAACTCTACGCAACTGCAAGCAACTCTACGCGGTCTGTACGCCCGGCCTACGTATATATACGCAACTCTACGCCCGTTATACGCAAAATACGCTACGCGGATACGTGCTTCCTACGCAACCATCCGTAACTCTACGCCTAGACTACGCCGGGACTACGCCAGTCCTACGCGTAGCATCATGATTATTTTTCATGAGTACGCAGATAATTTCGGCGTAGACGCTACGCAACTCTACGCAACTGTACGCAAAGCCCGGTGTGAAACCCCCTTTATGGAATCATTAGATTTAACTGCGAAATTAATCATCATGAAAGCGGGTTTTTTCACCATGTGGTACAAACATTATTTCAGAAGCGTCCTCGTTCGTCATCCGAACAGACGTGACTTTGTGCTTTGATGAGATCTACATAAAGTCATCTTAGCAGTATCCGAGTGCTATCATATTTCAGTTTTCTCATTCCACTTCTCCATTGTCTCGACCGAAGCCATTCTAGGTCACTCGCTTCAACAAAGATTCGAAGAAATTTGATGCTACTATAAGCTCACATTTTTTTTTTTTCAGCAGAGAAGTGGAAAGGGGAGGCCGAAAGCAGACACACAAGGTGACCACCTATAGTTGTTTACGACCTGCGATGTCGATCACTGCCATTACATGTTCATAGCGACATAAATAAAATTAAGGGGAAAAAAAACCAAGTCGAAATACAATTTTCCATAACCACACCTGAGCCCTTTTTACAAAAGCCAATTTCAGCAAAAGCTTACAAAAGCATAGACAACCTTAACACCTCATATCAAGTTTTAAGGATTTCCATTTGCTTGATAGGGTATACCTTTACGTCACCGATGAACGGAGCGTACGCATGCTGCACAAAGTTAGAAAATTCTCAATTAAATAAAACCACTAGTTTGCATTTTACGTTCAGAGATGAACTGAGCAATCTCAGACTCTGTGCATTCAATAAGGAGATAAATAGATAGATAGAGAAACGCTGATTGAGTCAGGTCTAAAAAGTACGATGATTTGAAATGACCAAGGTTGTAAATGTCGAATCGTTTTGTCCCCTATATTATCTTTATTTTCATAGTAAGAAGTATATGTGAAATTAACAACTGCACAAGAAATCCAGTCACCGCCGATCATATTATGACAGAAATTTGTTTTAAACAATGACATTTGACAGATGTGAATTACTACTTAGGGAGTGCCATTTCTCGTTAGGAAATGTCACTGATTGATCTTTTTGTCTCAGTTTTTGCTTATTTTTGTTTCAGGATAGTGGTAGATGATCATAGAACGATTTCATGACTAATGCAAGATTCGTAGAAGTGTGAAGGTGATTACAAATATATCATTGTGCGATTCAAATACCTTGCTATGTCTTACTACATTTACTCTTGATTGCCAGTGGGTAATGCTTAATCAGTTTTGACGTAGTCGCCATGGCAACGAAGGTGTCCTATCTTACTCCATATAAATCATCATCAGTGTGCTGAAATTGCGATGGTAACGTAATTCATTGCCACATATTATCACGTTGTCCTGTATGCCAAGAATCAGGATGCGAGTCGTAGTATTTCATATGCTCTAAAAAGAAAAAAACTCCCAAACGACCTCGGGGAGATAATTTTGACATATTCTTATTCAATTTGGGGATGCAGCTTCGTACATGGCAGGCAAGGAAGCAATTTGGGGATTGAAATGGTTGCTGTATGTGCAGCGAAATGGTTATACAAAATAGAGCCATTGATAATGGTAGTGAAAGTTGCATGCCTGTTCTCGACATACATATTATATGCAAAGGTATCAATAAGCCTCAAAACAATTAGAACGATGCCGACATCCATTAATGATTTGAAAACTTCCTTCGGAAAACCAAATAGACAAAATCACAATCAAGTTGCATTTTTCCGTGCCAATAGTAGTCCCTGTGCACCTAGGAAGGATTTTCATTACAACAGAAACAAGTTATTGTATAGTATCCTATTTTGTGAGAAACTTCAAAATGGAAAGTGGAATATTTGCAGCCAACGCCAGAAAAAAAAAAAAAATACCTATGCGTGGGAGAGTGCATGTGCTTGTAAGGTGTGCGTCTGGGCAGAGTGTATGTGAAAATGTGCGTTCAGGGAAGAGATCTATTTATGCAACCAATATCTACACCTATGATTGGATGGAGAGATAGAGTGTGTGCATGCATGAGTATGTGGATATGCCTGTTTTGGTATGATTATGAAAGAGCAGAATTCAATTCAATTCAGTTCATTTCAATTCAATTCATTTCACTGCACTTCAGTTCAAGTCAAGTCAATCAATGGGCCTATATTCGGAATTTATTTTCTGCATTGCATATGTTACAATGGTATACAGTCATTGAATTTTCTTTTTCCACCACAATTCGGCATACAGTTTGTGCATCCGAACATATTGAAATTTACACTATAATGGGCTGTTAATAGATTGAAGTAAAGAAAAAGAAAACAGAAAACATGTCAATTTTTAGATACTCAGGATAGTAAAACAAATGATCTGACTGAATTATGGTACATGTATCGGGAATGTGAATGCAGAAGACTGTCGTCAAATCAGCATATAGCTTGAAGATACAACCTTGAAAGAAAAAAAAAACGGGCAATAAATACATCGCGTGTACTTATCGAAGGCAAAAGAAAAAGAAAAGCCAGATTATCAGCTATCTGATATCACACTGCGATAACAAAAAAAAAAAAAAAAGGTTTGTATACAACAGAGTAAGGTGAGTGTGGTGAATGATGGTGCAAGTGAATGAGTTCAGCAGGTGCGCGGTAAGAGAGTGTGTTGTTGTTGTTGTAGTTGGGTTTTTTTTTTTGTTCTAATTCTAGAGATGAGACAGAGACAAATAAAGAGATAAAGGCAAGATACAAGTGTGATATTGATAAAAAAAGGCCTTCCAAAACACATACCAATGTCCTGTAACTATAGAGAAAGTGATACTGATGTGTGCTTATCCACTAGCCTCATGTAAAATCCGGAAGACTGGTTTAGAACCCTATTCAGCTTCATGAAAATAATCACTGATGAATAAAGCATCAGCAGAATAACCTTAAAGGAGAACTTACAAATGAAACAGTACCATAGAAAACATATCATGTAACATTTCATAACAATTGTATTAGAAACTTAGAAATTCCTCGTTTGTTGTTTGTTTGTTTGTTTGATCGCTTGGTTTTTTGTTTGTTTTTGCCAGGATCACGTGATCTCCAGTACTCTACTGCTCAACAGACGTCAATGTAATTGCCATTCCGCGTAGTCTTCTGGGTAAATTAAGTGCTTTCATTCCTATGGGCTTTACAAGAGATTAGAAAATACGGTATAGAGCCCAAATCAAACCTAAACGTAATGATAAATGGCATGAATAGTAAAATTCGTGAGGTAGATTCGAACACAAAAGCTCGAATAATGTGTTTGCTGTTGTTGTTGTTGTCGCTGCTGCTGCTGTTTTCTATTTTCAATTCAAAATTCATTTCAAAATGGCCATCTCATAGCATGTTATCAGCTCATCTCAGCTCAAGATAGAGTTACAAAATATTCTTGAAAGGTCAATATTTCAATAAAGTACGCTTTCATACACCGCCCCTTTCCACTGTTTGCACGTCACCAATGTGACAATTTTAAACACAATGTCACGCAAGAAGTTAAAAACGCCTTCTTAAACTCATGTTACAAATAAAATTAAGTGAAAATTGGTGTACGAATATTTAAAAGATAGCCCTGAATAGCCATGATATATAGGTCACTGCATCATATGTATCATGTCTTCGAGACTGTTATCATTGCTTTGGGAAATTTCGTGCCTTATTGGTATTCGATACATGTGCTCAGTTCATGTCAAATACTGACGAAATGACGGAATATCAAAGTCTAATGGGGCGTTGCAAGAAAGTTGAGTTGCAATCGATTTCTACTAACTGCATCTAAAGTTCACAGCTGATTTTTAGTAAACTATAAGTTTTTTCACACACACACTTCTACACATAAATATTTGCATCACCTTGTGTATGTGTGTGTGTGTGTGTGTGTGTGTGTGCTTAGGTATTAAGAGCAAGGATCTGCAGAGCAATACTCAAATGACAAGTCCCCAACAACAGCACTGAATGAGCCCATACAGAAGACTGTATGAAGCGAGCAATCAAGGTGCATCTTCATAAGATATGAACATATTTAGAAATAAGTTTTACTTTGATTGCCCTCAATTGATAATCTAGAAGCTTTGTCAGATTTTTAACTATAGGCAAAGACTTATTGCAAAAGTTTGACTGAAAATGAAGGTAGAATCTGCCCAGAGCTTTAGCCTTCGTTTAGGGGAGCTACAATTATTGTTTTTCTCTGATCAAAGCTGATGTTGATTTTGTTGGGTATCGTCTTTCCTATATCATGTGGGAAAACATGTGAAGTCCGGAGCAAGCGACACGGTTTAATTCATTTCAGCTCTCTACACATGAAGCAATGGAAACAAATGAAGTGAAAAAAAAATTGGAGCATAAGAGGGGAACAAAGATTTGTTTTTCTTATACAATTTTACGCGAACCTCCACGTGAACAACGTGTGTAAAATTGCATACAAAATATTGCCTGTGTTCACCTCATCTGAAATTTGGTAATTTATTCAGGAAGAAAAAGGAGAAAGTCGGTGAGAGCGAGGGGAAAATTTGTGAGGTGAAATCTTCTGATGCAATTTTTCACGAAGTCAATGTTTTAGAACAAAACGGTCACGCAGAGGAGCGCATGGTAGTAGAATAATTGAATAGATATCTTTTGAACGATCACGTGCACTGAAGAGTTGAGATAATAGCGAGTTCGAAAGGGGACAGCGGAAGCACATGCTTATGCGAAAGTTTACATGACAACCAGACGGAAACAGAACAGTCAAAAGCACGTGCACACTCAAAAGAAAAGAGAATTGTGCAAAATTTGACTAAAGCATGAAACTTTCACCAGTGTTAGTACATACCATAAGATTCATCTTAGGATCGGGAGGTAAGTCTGATTTGACCTCTGATGACCTTCAGAGGTCAATGAACTTTAAAAGAAAACAGAACATTGCATTCGTTTTCTTAGTCACCCTGTGACGTCAATATGGCCAGTATTTTCCCCTTCTTGGAGTTTATGAAACCGTTTATCCTCCTTCCAGCTATTTTTTGTCGAAACTCCCTCTCCCAAGAAAAGTCTATGGTCATAGGAATGTATAAGTTAGACATTGGCTACTTTCCCCACTAGTGGTCAGTCCCAATGGCTCTCCATCCCCAAAGTCCCGCACCAAATTACGGGGAATGACATGATGGCGTGTTTTTACCCTCTGATCCCCAAACATAAATGATCTTCTGAGCTGGAAGGTAGCCCTCCTGCCAGAATTTATCCCTCTAAAGGGCTTTTTACACTTGCAAATTTTTGCTTGGTCCCGTACCGACGGTGGGGCTAAGGGGAGGGGGAGGAGGGGGGGGGGGTCTTAGCCCCACCAATAAGGAATTCATTTCTAGTGAACAACACACCCCAATATAAGATTGAGCCGCTTTAGGGAAAGGATGTTTGTTAGTAAATTACTTATTAAAAAAAAAAATGTTTGAGCCGAGAAATCAGAGTGGCAAGCTGTAAATGTGATGATACAATAATATGGTCGCCGGCTTGCAGAAAGTCGTAAGGAGCTTTTGGGAACTTACACAATAATCGTTGTCTTCATATATATATAATATATATATACACATACGTATACATATATATGTGTATATATAAGAGAGAAATCGTTCAAGAGGAATGACTTTAATTTACGTTTGAAGACATTTCAAGAGATGTATCTGATTTGTTAAGGGGCAAATCATTCTACTGTTTGCAGTCATGTAAACACACTTGTATCTTTAGCGAAAACTGTTCGAGTACGTGGACGGGGATAAGTAGGCCCCTTTAATCAAATTATGTATGAACCAAATGGTTTCTTTTGAACATGTATTGTGTTGAAAAGTTCTTGGCAAAATTCCAGGTTAAATGCGTACACGAAAATTCCGATGTTAAAAGCATGTGATGGGAAATGCAAACAGTATGTGCGAATGCTTCTATGTTTCCTGCCAAACTTATTTGTTAGTGGGGAAAAGAAAAGAAAAGAAAAGAGAAGTCTCGCTCTACCATGTCTACACCACAACGCCTACTGATATCTAAGCTGGAGGTGGGTTGGAATGTCTTGTTTAGAGCACCAACCTAAGTACAGATTAATTGGCACGCTTTTGAAGAGAAACAATACTTTGTTTCACATTGTTAAATAAGAGTCCGACACATGTGGGGGGGGGGGGGGAGGTCCACAAGACCTATACACTGAGTAGATTAAGCTCTCTGAAATACATATATTAATCTCGTACCGTGGGCCAAGTCTTCCTCGAGTGTCGAGCTCGCGGACCGCACAGCTTGTGGGCCTATTATATTTGATGTCGAGCTCATGGACCTTGTTCATCCAGTGTTTAGGTCACAGGATGTATGACTAGTGAGCTGCGTAAATCATGGGCTGTACGACTCTTGAGTTGTTTGACTTGTGACGTACACCTGATGAGGTGGGCCTGTTGTTTTCTGGCTAGCATCTTTCACCCTTTCATCCAGTTCAAGGGACTTTGCCATATGCCTGTTCACATACTATTAAGCATCAACCCAAAATATGGTACTCCTCTCCCCACTTTCCATGTTTAAGCGTACAAATTGTGTCCAGTGCAAATTTGATAATGTTGCACATAATTTCATGCAAGCTAGGCTTCATAACTAACACAAACATAAATATTATACAGTATGTCCCCAAGAAATATTACAATCACATTTTCGCATTGATAACACCCAATATGATTAAATTGTCTAAATGCTACTCCAGGGTCTTAAAATATGAATTTTTAGATCTATTTTGCAGTAAACCCCATTCGATTTGGTTAAGTCATCACAGAGAAAAGTGGATTGTTTAAAAGCATGTCATGAGTTTGATTCTTCCAAGTTTAGCACTTCGATGATCTTGTGTGTGAATACAATACGCAGAACTTGGAGGGAGGAGATTCCTGACATCCTCTGCAAAATTCATCATTTCTCTTTGACCACTGAAGCATATTGAATGGGGTTTCCTGTAAGATGTGGGCAATGAGTTACAGTTTCATACCCTGAATTTATATTTAGATTGGTTCGATATTTTTAAAGAGATTGCGGAGGGTCCCGTTGTATTTTTTTTTTTTTGGGGGGGGGACATACGGTTAAGGTCACTGCCATCACTGAAGACACGTAAGCTTCATTTCTGAAGACCTGAGACCTTTTACTATGAACCAATGCTCTGTGGAATATGCATATATGCTTTGATTTTAACGTCAAGGCGTGATTTGTAAATGATTAAACTTTTAGGAATAAACCAATGAAGCCAAACATCAATAATTGTAATCCTACACAGATTTTGATATTCTAAAAGTCTGACCTCACATTGTCCTTAGATGTCAAAGTTGGATATACACAAGGTAATGACCAATGTTCTGTTGAATGAGAACACACTTCTATTGTAGCATAAATGCTAATAGCATAATGCGTGATTGCACACCAGGTATACAGTTAACCATTGAATATACGTCAAATATCAATATTCTGATATTTTGAGGTCATTGACCTGTCACAGTCCTCGGAGGTCAAAGGCAGAGACATGCAAATAATTTCCCATGATCTGAGGAATAGGAAAGTGATTCAATTGTAACACGAATGAATTTCGTTTTTAAGACATCGTTATCATGTTTATCATCAACCAATGCACCAAATACCAAAATTCTGATAATTTGAGGTCATTGACCTCTGGAGGTCATCAGAGGTCAAAGGTAGAAACCTGTCAAGGATCGGTGGAACATTGAGGCAATTCCACTGTAAAAAAAAACAAACAAACAAACAAACAAACATGATTTGAGTACATCGTTGCCGTGTTTATCATTAATCAATGACAAAATATTAATATTCTGATATTTTGAGGTCATTGACCTCTGGAGGTCATCAGAGGTCAAAGGAAGAAACCTGTCAGGGCTCTATGGAACATGAAGACAATTCCACTGTAACAAAAAATGATTTTTTTCATCAATGACGCAAAATATCTATTTTTATCAAATTTTGAGGTCATTGACCTTTGGAGGTCATCAGAGGTCAATTCAGACTTACCTCCCAATCTTAAAATGAATCTTATAACATGTACTAACTCTGGTGAAAGTTTCATGCTTTAGTCAAATTTTGCACAATTTTTTTTCGGCTTATCTGCTCTACTTAAAAAGATAAACGCAACAAGGTGACCTACATGACCAATGAATGCAACAATTAGAACGAAAAGGTCGTTAATTAACACAACCAGTCTTCTTCCTCACACATAATTATAGGCAGATAGCGTGATGATGACGAACCAAAACTAATGTGCATGTATGTCGCACATAAACCGACACATCGCTGGGCATTAACCTTGTTAATCATTCCTGTCTCATATAGTATTGAAAATTTTCCACCTTGCCTATGCGTATCTTCTTCTAAACCTCCATTAATAGAAATTTTCATTAATTTTGTAGAAAATTGGGATTAAGGACGTATCTGTCACGTGCACGCAAGTGTTATGTTCCTTTGTTGCCAGCCTGAATAGAGGACATAACTTTGAATTCTAATTGTATATTTGATCAGATTGAATTTCCTTATCTTTCATCCGTTTGATTGATTGCACTTTCTAAGGCGTCATTCAGTTAGCCTCCATGACAATATGGACCATTTTCTAAAAAAAAAAAAAAAAAAATGTATTTTATGTATTCATATATATAAAAATGATTTAGGGTCCAAACATATTATATATATATATATATATATATATATATATATATATATATATATATATATATATAATATGTTTGGACCCTAAATCATTTCATGCTGCAGATATAATCGAAATTAATAATGCAGCAAAAAATAATGAGATTACAAATCTTCCATTTCTATCAACGGGAGTTTTACTTCGAATAACTACTATCTATTAGGTATACTTTTGCAATTTCATATTTCAAATACGGATGGTCTCACTCCAGGGTAACCTATATTTTTTCGACATCGATTTCATTCATTTCATTTCACACATCGATAGCAACTCTTCTGCTTAAACTGTCTTTACTTCTACTACTACTACTATAATAGTAACACCTCTTCAATTTCTATACTCGTAGCGAAAGACGGCACATGTTTAACAAATAACAATATACGTATCATCTATATCAGTTTCTTTTTTTCAATTAGAGGGTAAAAATGAGCAAGAGACACAAAGGAGGAATGCCAGGAGTTAAGGTTTATTCCGAATGTAGGACAATATATCTCATCTCAGTGTCCATTTCATGGATACTGGGATTTTTATTACGAAGAGTTCTCGATGTGCTCTTGAACATGCAAGCATGACACCATGGAGAAAAAAAAAGCGACAGGAGGAAACGTGGATCTTGCAAGTGAAGTAATAGTTATTAAGGTCGACAAGAAGCAAGAAGCTAATAGGACTTGTAAGAAAAACTAGGCTGTTTCATGGCGTTGAAGGATTTTCTCCCTTCCCTTTCAAGATCATATGACTTGAAGCAAGGACCTTTTAAGGTTGACATTGATTAGTTTGGATTGGCTGACAGGTAAATTCAGCTGTCTCCGGTAGCCGTCTGCTTGAAACGACACGGCTGACAAATTTAGGGGTGTGATGGAGTCATATGAAAGTTCAAGTGCGCAGACAGACGACTGTAATCTGTTGCAAAGAATGAGTGAAGGACGGAAGTTCATCAAATACAGAGGTGTATAGGCCTACACATTTCTCGGGTAAAGACTGAAAAGAGGGGGCGTTTGTCAACTTATGATTGAATGTGCAGACGATATTTATCGGTTTGTACGTCACTCTTGAAGATACCGTACATCCTTTCTAAGTGCATCGATCACAACACCCCACAACTGCGTCTAACTAAATAGATTAAAATCTTTCTCTTGGAGGCAAATCTTGCCATAAGCACATCGATGTAATCAGTTTTGCGACATTCCTCTAAATTAATTGGCAAAATACCACAAATACTTGATGCAACTGAGTGACAAACTGCCCTTTATCGACGTAAATAATCACTGATTATTTGAAGTGTTTTAATAGTAGCCATGATAGAAATCATGGGTATACATAATATTATTATAATCAATTGTGTTTTCATGGCTACTACTATTACACTGAATAACAAGTGCTTATCTACGTCGATGGAAAGCAAATTGTCAATCAGTTGCAATGAAAACAACTTGACGGAAGAATTCATTAATTTGAACACTTACAAATGGATTCCTGAATGGTTTGGTTTGGTTTGGTAGATACTTTATTTTCTGCAAATCAATATGAATAAGTTACATAATCATGAAGATGCAGGAAGTATACAAAGTAAATTCAACGCAGAGTCGTTTGACTTGCATAAACCACGATACATATAAGTACATAATCATGAACATGTGGGAAATATATAAAATAAATTTAGCACAGTCTTTTGACTTGCATAAACAACGATATGAAAGAAATATAATATACAATATGCATGTCTATGCAGCAGACATTTATAGTTAAGAAACGATTATGCAGAGGGCCGCCATTATAAGCATTGCTTGAAAAGATGGCCGGCCCGAGGAAAAGATAAGGACGTACTAGATTCGTAACGATATAAATTCTGCTGCGAATTTATGCATGTATGTATATTATGATATAATTTCATATGATATATACCTATGTATTAATATCACATATAGACTTGACTATGGTTCCTTAGGTTCAGACAAGTGATTCATTCAATTCTTATGTTCAGTACACTGATTGCAATACAATTAAACTTATTTGAATACAATGCATATAATTGTCGTCACATACATGAAATTCGTTTTCGGAGATTTTTTTTTTTTTCTTGACAAGTTTGCAATGAATTTTCCGGAAACTGAAACGTCTGTAAATCAATCACTAACAATGCCCAAGTATTATTATATTGGTCTTTGCATTTCTTCTAGAAACTGCGTGGTACCCTCCACCTCCACCCCCCCCCCCCCGCCTTCCCCTTCACGACAATGCGCACACAGGACTCTTTCAAAATATTCCTGCTTGAAGAAAGAGCCAGCTAACATGAATGATTTAAAGAAAAAAAAAAAGATCTTTTCAGTGATTTCTGGTATATGGATCTCAATTTAAAACCAACTTATTGCTGCATTGCCATATTTCGAGATTACAAGAAGCTATCACAAGCCGCTCCTCCAAAGTCACAACAGCGTTTTATCTAAAACAGGATGCATGATGCGTAGGATCCCTCGCTCCATGAAGTAAAAAATTACATGTGCCTACGTCATCAAACAACGTTTTCAATTTTAATCAGTTTTTGATTAGTAGCTTCTCCTACGTATTCTTCCTTCTGACATCTCTTCTGCGAGTAAGATTATGATTTATTTATATTTTAGATAAAAAAGGACAAATTACAACCCAATGAAGTATGTTGCCTTAGCACAATGATATCTCTTTGATATGTTAGTCAAGATCACGTTCGTGGTTCCTTATCCTATTTCTGCCACAAGTCATTTGAAAGGCATTCACATTATACTTGGAAATGAAACTGATCTGATAGGATGAAAATATTTAAGAAATGTAACACTTTTTTTTCAAATCTGAAACTGGGAGTGTTCGACGTGGGTTGAGTAGAGGCGGTGGTAATTAAATCATACCAGCAAGGCCAAAAAAAAAAAAAAAAAAAAAAAAAATCATAGACTGCACAAGGCTATATCAGCGGGAGAAAACTGTTGTGTGGCGCATATTTTGACTCCTCTCATACCATTTAAGTCAATTACATCTAATAGGAAGTTTGGTTCCAGGAATTTTCACTTTATCTTATTTATTCATTTATTCATTCATTCATTTATCTCTTTAGTTATTAATTTATGAATCTAATTATTTATTTATTTATGTATTTATGTATTTATGTATATATGTATGTATGTATGTATGTATGTATGTATGTATATATGTATTTGTTTATTTATTCATTTAGTTAGTTAGTTAGTTAGTTATCTATCTATCTATTTTCATTTTACAGTTATGCGCCTGAGCCCTTGTCATTGAGAAATGTGTCTTGTTCACTTGGGAGAAAGAACTATGATGTAAGAAACTGTTTTTCTCTATGTGCGTTGAAGAACCTGGCTTCATTATCAATTCTACACACTGCAATTATGCAGATATCATCATCATCATCATCATCATCATCAACATCATCATCATCATCATCATCGTCATCATCATCATTGTCACCATGAAATTAATTTAAAAGTAGAAACGAGCAGGCGTATAAACAAAGATGATTGCGGTGTTCCATCCTGATTAACTCATTGAGGACGGACTGATTTTACTATAACACACATTTCCCATAGACACTTGCCCGGGTATATTCAGGACTCGCCCTCAATGGGTTAAGCATGTACATGCATAGGCCTATACATCTCATGACTGACTTTTTCCATCACGGAAGCCCATCTCAAAATGTATTGCCACTGCACAAGTTTTGCATGCACGCAATCGACTCTCTCTCTCTCTCTCTCTCTCTCTCTCCCAGCCACCCACACCTTTCAAACTTTACTCGCTGGTGCTCGCTACGTTTTGTCAGTCTCCGCCCCTATTTGTGACGTCATGTGGTGTTGTCATGACGATACGGTTGATCGCGACGTAGCTAAGATGCGAAAGGATGAAACAAAAGTGACAGCAGTCAGCTTTATTGAAAGACAAGGCAATGCCCTGTTAGAACAATGATGATAATGAGCTTGCAAGGGGCTATGTAAAATAGAAAAACAGACGGAAATTCTCGCCATTCTAGGGATAGGTTTTCAGGTGAAAGCACTTACACAGATATCCCCCACCATTAAGTTTGCTTGAGTGCCGTACAAAAAAAAAATCCGGAAGAAAGAAAAACTGCTTTAAGTTTTACATTTTGTGCCAACACAAAGTCGCATTTCATCTCTGAAACCTTTTTTGTTCATTTATTCCACGTCGCCGTTGAGTTTGAAAGTCTATTATCTCACAACGCCATGCTGAGTGTTCCTTCTCCACAACACTCCTTTACCTATACGCTTTGTTTCCACGAATGATAACGCTGCGAAAGACTCGATGAAAGAAACCGTCGGCAACTGACATTCTATTAAGAATTTCCCTTGTGATGTTCCATGCTCGCTCACCACTCCGGTCAGCTTACGCTGTAGCACTGATCACTAGCAGACGGTTCTGTGTGCGTCGACGCGCGTTTCGCGCCACCACTACCAACAGATCAAATTGAAACACGGAAGAGAGCACAAACTAGACAGAAAGTGGCGCCGTCGGAAGCTTTCACGTAGCTTGGAGCCAAACACACCTCTTTCAACGCAACAGACACCTTTATTTTAGCCCAGAAGTCACGCACTGATATAAAGGAACTGGTTATTGGACGATAAAGCAGTCTGTGACGAGGATAAAAGAGGAAATTCGAGCTTTTTTTTTATTTTTTCTTTTGTTTAAAGCAATATGCGAGGCTACACTTGGATTTTCGCCGTCTCCGTGTTTTTAACAAGCGCGGTGTTAGTGATCGCCTCGCCCAGATGGCCCGGGGGAAGTAGCCAGCAGAGGTCGCGGTGGATTCTAAACAGCAAGAGAGACTTCCCATCACCGTTGTCGGATACAAGTTTTGTCAAACGGGTGAGAAAATGATTGAAAATAGTTCAAGATGTTCCACGCCTATGCAGCTAGATATAAGCGCATTCCGTCTATATTTAGATGTACTCCAAAAACTTATCCAATTTACTTGTTAGCTCTACTCTGATGAAGTGTGTCTATGACTAGGAGTATAACACCAGAGGAAAAAAAAAAGGTGACATTTTGTCACGAAGTTACAGGATACACTTGAAAGAAAATGTTCTAGCATCTCAACAAATTTTACCCTTTAAGCTGCAGTAACTTGTTTGCTTGTTATAGTGCCTTTGGAAATAGAAGTCTCTTGCGATTTTAGATGAACTCTGTTTTTCATTTACTCCATGTCTTCACTTAATGTAGGAATCAAAAGCTTGTTTTTCATGATTTTGAGTGAAAGTTACACCACATAAAATTCTAGCCTAGATTGACAGACGAGAAATTGCATCAAAAATAATGGACAAGATCGAGAAGGAGCTTCGATGAACTGCTAATTTGAAAACAGATGATTAAAGAGATATGGGATGGCAAAATGACAGTCCATTCAACTTCTGCCACCATCATGTACTAAAAATGGTACCATAGCTCCCTCTACCAAACCACAATCCTACGATCGTAATACAACTCTACACCGATAAGACCCCTTTTGGTAGCTGGGTAACCAATATGAAGTCTTAGATAAAACTACCCACGCATTTGGCTGTTAGAAACTGGTTGTATTTTTGTTTGACATCAGAAAGGCAAAGCAGAAAAAACATTCCATTTTTTATGAAAAGGCAAAAAAAAAAAATGATTTGTCTATAGGGATTGACTTTTCAATCATAGCAAGTACGGTGAGGAGATGGTGCAAGCCAAAACTGGAAAGCTTTGTAAAACAGGAACCTGTAGAGTTGGGACTTTTTATTATTTTATCTCCTTCAACTAAATGACGTTTTTGCTCTGACTTGCTTCGTCATGAGATGTGCACCCGTAAATCTACCTCAATATAATAATTATTAAGTTGAACGGTGATCTGCAAGATCTGTCGTGTGCTGGAGGACTGTATATATTCGCACTTTATTCCAGTTGGTTCACCTCCTTGTTTTATTTCTATAGTTCATGTTTTAAATTGTACAGTTTGATACAGTGGACTCCCATTATAACGAAGTTCTCCAAACGGGCAGTTTTCTTTCGTTATAACAACTATCGAAATTTCGTTATAACCGAACAAATTGATAAGCGATAAAAATACATGCAGTGGATTACGTTGCAACCTGAATCTTTACTTCGTTGTAACCGGAATTTCGTTATAACCGTGTTCGTTATAATGGGAGTGCACTGTATTGGTGTGTCTTAATCCGTTGTTATTGTTGCTTTCTTTCTTTTTTTCCCTTTTCTGCTTCCTCTGTGTAACTTTTCGGTCGAGGTTATAATATTTATAATATTTTATGTTATCGATGTTTTTAAGACAGAGATAATCGAATCAGTTGTAAAATGATCATATATCGGAAAGCAAACTTGTAACGAAGGATTTGAACTTGATCAAATATTCACTTTCAATGGGTCAGTTGTTTGAAATATTGATGCCGCTCATAATTGAATGAACATAAACACTAAAAACACATAAATCCGTTGCAAGTATTTTTTTTTTCACAACGATATACGACATATTAATGAAACATTATACATTTGCTGCGTTATAGAGCTGCTTTGGAGCCCTGAAATAATATTTGGCCTCCTGAATTTTACATGATGTTGGTAATCAGCAGGCATTGGGGTTGCTAGGTTCCGGCCTGTCTTGGACACAAACCTAAGGTCGCTCTGTAAGACCAGCGTATATACCTCTACAATACCCAGCTTCCGCCTCTCCAAACAAGTTTTATTCCTTCCCTTAGCCAGACAAAGACTCTTTGTTTGGTGTCACGCACCAGCTAGTGACCTGGAAAAAAAAGAACGAAAGAAAAAGAAATGCGCACAGGAGAACGTGAAAGATCAAATTTCATCTAATATTTTTCTTTTCATTTTCAGTTATCATCCCTCAAAAGGGATTTTTTTTTTCAGGTTATAAGAACAACTACCTTTTGACCAGAAACAGACATGGCTCTGTTACTGTTTCTGTTTTATGTCGGATGCGGAATTGTTAACTTTAACAACCATTGTTATTCATGTTATTATATCTAATCATCTGTCACGGTTGACAACAAGGTACAATACTGTGATATCCATCAAAAAAAAAACAAAGAAAACAAAACAAAACAAAACACGAGTGTGTGTTGGCAGTTACTTTTATACGATCTACCGGATTCTAAAGCGCAATGGATAACAGTATTAACAAATCCGAAAATCATAGTTCACCGATGAAATCCACGGATGTTGGTGAAGAGGCAGATAGATAAACACTGCACTGAATAATTACACCGTAAGTTGAACCATTTCTCTGAAACAAATATGCCTCGCAATGTTTGGAGGAGGCGTGTTGGCTGTTGCAATAGAAAGACGCCATATTTTACTTAGTTTGCGTACATTTTTTCATGTACCTATACGCCATCGCAAGGATGCATAACAAACGTAGGTTTCTGACAATCCAGCGTCTTTGTTTCCAATTGATGTACTCAAAGGTGTTGTAATTGTATAATGATGAAATTCACAAGATCTATATGTATTCAGAAGACGGCAGATTAAACAGGTTGAATTATTCCATCAATAGTAGGCGAGACTTTGATACTCTGTTTCCGGCATTCGCGATCTTTCTATCATTTCAAATTTTCGATAGGATTATCGCAAACAACATTAAATCACTGCATTAGCCCACGCCAAGTTTTGTTGATCCAATTTGATTCAATTATAGAAACAAAATTAGAAGCAACGTTGAAGCCATGAATTGATTCCACGCCCAATATATCAAGAGGCACATAACTGGCCCTTCATTATCTGTAAGATGACCACGATTGCTACTTTTTATTCTTTGGAAGATTAGTAAAGGACACTACAATGTTTCGTCTTAGAAATGATGAATATCATAATTTGGACGATAAGATGTGGCGCGTACGCAATTGCACGCAATACAGAACTAATTTGCACTCTGAATAAGAGACCATACGATTGCGAATCATTCATGGATTCATATTTAGTTGTTAATTTAATTATGGATGCGTGCACTGACAGTGCTAACGAGATGATCGAAGCAAGTGGGCAAATAAATAGATGAGAATGACGCAAAAGGATGATATATTTATACAGGATAGTATTAAGATAAAAAGAAAAGGTGCATCAATCGTCTGTCAATGTGTGGGCTCACGAGACGATTGCACAAAGGATTCGTGACCCTCCTCACGCATACATGAATCGCAAACCAAAAACCAAGTGCTTTCCAACTGCCTGGTCAATTTCGTAACGCTGTCCTATCCAAACCGTATGAAGACAGTCACGGAATACATATTATACTCGTGTTTTTCAACCAAGGCTTGTAGGGGGAGCAGGCTGTCGTATTTTATCGACAAGATGAGAGAAATTGGAGTTGGCAACTCTGTTAACATCATCATCTAAGGACAATGAACTCTTAAGAGAGAGAGAGAAAAAAACAATTCCTTATCCTGGATTTTTCTATCTGTCAATCACTCCAAACTGCGGCTTTAACTCGTGAGAGGCAATGCTCTCTTTTGACGCTACGCGAAATCGGCAGGACTTTATATCTTGAAGGCATACACTTTCTCGTGACATCACAGGAACATGCACCAAAGTTATAATAAGAAAAGATCGCCGCATGTTGTACTAAGAATAAAAAGAGGGTTTTCCCCGCAGCCATTTGGGAAGTTGCGGAAAGGGAGAGAGAGAGAGAAAGATTAAGATGTATAGGAGAGGAGGGAGAGGGAGAAAACTTAGTATAAAAAGAGAGAAAGGAGGATATAGTAAGGGGGATGGGAGTTTGAGAACCACAGTAAACACAGTCATAAACACTTCAGACTATCGCTAAATCACAAAAATCCAATTAGGCGTGAGTGAAACATCGTCCATACACTCCATGAGTTCTCACCCCACGGTTGTCAGCTCCATGAGTGCTGATGCATGAGGAAGTATGTCCATGGTTTACCAACTTTCTAACCAACATGTATCACAACAAAATTAAACAGGACGCCATCAAACGTACTTCATCATGCTAATACTTAAATGGATATCAGACCAGAAGAGAGACAGTTTGCATCCGGTTTTTCTGTTGTCGTTGTTTTAAAGAATGAAATGCTATTGCGTAAAACTTGACCAAAACCGTGGATACTGCCTGGTCAAGCAAAATTGTCTACGTTTAAAAATGACCATGAATATGACGACGGACTGAGAAAATATGTACACTTTAGGACGATAGAGTTGGAAAGTGAAAAAGGTCCAAACGCCCTGAGTAACTTTAACAAGTTTTGATTTTTTGGCTATATGTTTCTTACTTAAGTTAGTTCATCTTATCTTTTTTAATCTATCTATTTATCTATGTAAGCATTTACTTAGTCATTCTCTTATTTAAAACGAATGGGCATCCCATTTAACAAAGTCAGTACCCCATGGGGTCCTTAACACACAACGATAATCAGTGAAGGGTGATGATCAAGGCAGACCATAACGACTGTATGGGGTGAAATTCCTACTTCGCCGTAGAAATACACATTATGGAAAATGTGCACGAGGAAATTAAAAAAGAAAAAGAAATATAAGCTCGAAAATCCTACACCAGTGACTAGTTGCGGCTACACCAATAGTACCCTTCCAGTGAAATAAAACGCAGCCGCTCGCCTCACTCACGTTACCTCACAATCATGATATGATCGATTGTGATCTAATGGGATATTCACATGTGAAAGAATACGTGAATTATTCATGCTCTATCTGATCCAACAGAGAGTGAAATAGTTCTGTGATCGTTTTCACGGAGTCACGATTTCGAAATACTGCGACTGCGGCAAGTCCAAGGGTATCTGCTCCCATTGATTATAGAACAAAGAATACTTTCTCATGCGACTGCACATTCCTCATCTCAGCATGATATATCCGCACAGTTCCCGCGTTGGATCATGAAATGTCGTTATGAACATCAAAATAGGCTTTAAACTGAACTTTTGATCCACAGAGAGGCATGTTATATTCTCTTTTATTAGTTCCTACATGTTGTATGATTGTATTTTATTTCAGTTTTTCCGACTAAACCAAGCTCATTTTTTTTTTCATTCCTTGTAGAAGCCCAATTACTCGATAATTTCAGCTTGGTAAGTGTATTTTGGAATATATCAGTAACTCTGTGCAGCCACCAACTTGATTGGCTTTTGATGACATGAGCACATTGTTACCGCGCTTTAATGCATGTATAATATCAGGAAAATGTAACTGGAAGATTGAAGGGTGGACAGTGGAGCAAGGGAACAGAATGGTCACAAATGACCGAGTAGCATAATTCAGTTGCCCACGCGGTTTCTGTCATCAAAACTTTTGGAAAGAAATGTGACAGCTAGAGGAAGCTCCATAAAAGTCAGATCTCCAACATTAACGAAATAACGTCGCAAAGCGGAAATGGAAGTCGGCAGTTTTTCAGGACAGTCTGCAGTAACCACACACACACACTCACTCACACACACACACGTACACACACACACACACATATATATATATATACATATACATATATATATATATATATATATATATATATATATATATGTGTATATATATATATATATATATATATATATATATATATATATATATAAATCGTCTAATGATATTAGTGTAAATGGGGAAACAAAATTTTTGAAAGGTTTCATGAAGACTTAGATTGTCTTTATTTGTTTCACGTGGATCTTTCATGAGGTCCCTTTGCAAAATGGGATGCTAAATGTTAATCCAGGGCAGTTACCCTATTACTTGAAATCCCTCAGTACTTTCAATATCTGGTCACAGTCTACAATTGCTGGTAAGAGATAACACGAAAAAAAGAAATATGAGTTCCACTCACTCAAATCAGGGGAATGCCTTCAAACTTCTGAATCTTCTCGTGGATAAAACAACGTGGGTGAGGAGAGAGAGAGAGAGAAAAAAAGGTCACGTTGGACTTTGCAACTAAATTTTTACGGAGAGATAAAGAAGAAAGAATGGCCCGTTACCACATTGCGTGAGAAGAAAATGCAAACTAGAACAAAAAAAAAACACAGAATGATGATCACAAGGTTTTCGTCAAATTAGCATGAACTCTCCTTTGCTCACCATCTGGGGCGCATCGATGCGAAGGTTTGGACAGAAATTTGTTTGTTTGTTTGTTTGTTTGCTTGCTTTTTACCGTGTCTGGCTATCTATCTCTCTGTATGTATGTACATACATACAAACACATACACACACACACACACACACATGTATTAATACATTATTTTGTATAACAATGTGACATGCCGTCGCGCTTCATTGCTCTTGAAACGCAGATCTTGTATTTACGAAAGATTCATGCCAAGGTGATTTCATTGAAAAAAAAAAAAAATCTGAACATGTGTTCCAAACCTTGAAGTCTTGGAGTCTGTGGGAGTGTTTTGAGATTAGCAGACTTCCGATTTTGTATGAAGCACGTTGCTGTGATGTTTTTGTTTTTTATTAGTTAAAATACACGAACAAACTATTATTTCATTGTTGCATAAGAAAAAGTATGAACTTTGTTCAGGCGGACATTGCTCGTCAGCTGGAGAGGGGTATAACAGGGAGTTCCTTCGCACCCCCTGCACCCCCCCCCCCCCCCTCTCCATTTAAGGGCTTGTGTCAAGATGACCGCAAACTGTATCTGGTGATCAAACTGACAGATTACAAATAGAAATTGCTGATCATAGATATGTCAGTCTCTACTGTTACAATCAGTTCATATCTAACAAAGACTCCCTTTATTACTAGAAAGGTCCATATCTTACATGAGACTGTCTGGCTGACTTTTAAAGATTTTTTTTTTTTTTCAAAATCGACTTTTCCCGATTTCATCAAACTACACTGTAGTTTTCAGAGACTGCACTTCATGAAAGATGTATTTGTTACATGCAATATGTTAATTCGAAGACGATTACAAAAAAAAAAGAAGAAGAAAGAAAGAAAGAACACATAGATGCATGTATTACACGTATAGCTGGAGAGCAAATCAGTCAGCATCTTGTGCGTAGGGCATTTTATAAGAAACACAAAGAGAACAAATAATATGTTCTATTATTCCCCTTGGCAAAAGTGAGGGAGGGGACCACCAGAGCACACAAAAGAAAAAACCTTGTAGGCCTACCTACTATTCTTAGAAATAAGAAAGAAAATATAGAGTCGAGAAGGTAATGAGAATTACAAAAGAAAATACGATAATTGTGTTTTGCGCGATAGAGGAAAGTGCATTGCGGAATATTGGATAGAGATGACAGTCGTGATTGACAGCTTAGGTGAGCGAGAAGTCAAAGACACACACACACGCACACACTAACACACACACATGTATTATTTAAGATATCTCATACGTAATACTTCACCTTGGATTTGCATTAGTCTATTCCACCTTATGTGTTTGTCGATAATTGGCGGCTAAAGTGATTGCCATCGAGATCTTGTGCCATTCAGATCAGTGGTAGAAGGATTCATTGTATGCTATGTGCGTGTTCACGGGTTCAAAGCAGACGACGCGGTCACGTGACACGTCAGATAGAGCATTCTGAATCACGCATGGACTATTTTCGTCCTCGCGGAATGCCGTCGTATCGAATCAAGCAATCGATACAGAGTCATTATCGGGACGGCCGATAGAAATCATTCCCAATAGAGAAATCCGGCCGGATTATATCGGAAATGATATCGATTTTGAAATCGCCCAATCAGCTTCATTGGCTATATCCGTTTCGACGGAGAGAGCGACAGAGACATGCGACGGACTCAAATCCCAAAGTATAAATGAGTCAAAGGTCATTTCATTTTCATCTTTTTTGTTTCCTTATTATATCAGTGTGGTACATGATTGGACGTATATACTTATAATACGCAACTGCACACATTGAAAAGTTTGGACGTTCACTCTTCTCGAATTAACCAGGAGTTCGAATCTCTGCAGAAAATCAACTTCAACGGACGAACAAGGGTGTAGCAACGCACCTGTTGCTCAGTTACTGACGCATCACTTCTTGTTTGTTTGGTGTTTTTTTAAAGCCTTGTTTGTTGCAAAGTTCACAAGCAAAAGCTGGAAAGAGAGGGAACCATCCGGGATTGGAGCAAAATTTTTCATCAAATGACACCAAATTAACAGGGAGCTACCTACGTCAGATCACCTCCTGGTGGGCGTAAAGGAGTTAAAATAATGATTAGAACATAAGGAAGAACAGAGAGAGAGAGAAAGCGAGCAAGGAAAAACAGGCTTGTGCAATACAATCAAGGAAATGTGTTGAGTAACAGGAAATGAAATTCCTTGAATTCGGAGTTAGTTGCATTCCGTTAGTGTTTTAGATTCTGAAAATTTGTTTCGCACATTCACTCTTAAAACATCCGAGTCAGAACTGACCCGGAACTGGGTCCGTTGGGGTCATACACCGTTCCGGGTCAGAAATGACAAGGAATGTGGTCAGATATGACCCATTCAGAGTCATGAATCGGGTCAGGATGACCCCATTCGGAGTCTTCATGACCAAATTCCAAGTCATTTCTGACCCGGAACGGTGTATGACCCCAACGTACCCAGTTCCGGGTCAGTTCTGACTCGGGTCTTTTTAGAGTGTTGGACAAAGACAAGAGTAGGCTCAGAAAAAAAAATACAGAAAAATATGGACATTGATAGGTGAGCAGATGAGAGATTTTCCTTGGAATCTGGAAAATGGAATCTTGAGAAATGAACAGACTGCATGGCTTGTCTTGTTGAATGTCAGAACTCAGCGGATGTTTCACATTTGAGTATCTATTCAGTGACGATATTCTGTGTCCAAGTGATAGTGTGGGTTTGTGGGTGCTTGTGCGTGCGCACGTGAGTGATTAAAGATTGCACCGACGTGTGATTGTTTTGGTAGGTACGTGGATTTAGCCAGAAGTTTCTATGTTGCACGTTTGGTTTGACAATCAATCCCCCTCACGTTCTCCAAAAGTGAGTTGGCGAGCTTGGCGAGGGATTTTAATCGATGGTCAAGAAACGCGACAGACTGACAGATGTAAAGTAATGAAAAGGGAAAATATCAAAGGAGCATCACCAACATATTATTCATTCTGAAAAAAAAAAGAGAATATCGGCGACACAATAAGTTTGGAAGTGATATTCTGTATTCGTTCGTTGTGATGTTTTCACCACAAGTTCAATTTGTATCATGCAACTGGTCTTTTCCAGCAATGGCTATTTTATCGACTGAATTGAAAATGATTTCGCCATTGACGTGGACTCCGGCAAAAAGGGCTTTACTTCAGAAAAAGTACGTACCTATATATAATTACGTCGTTTTCACCAGTTGCGTTTGCAGTAATGGCAGTGATGAATTAATCAACTCTTTAGAAACATTTCCGTTATGATATATTGATTGCGGTCAGAAAAGCAGAATGACATGATGGCGTGTTTTTACCCTCTGATCCCCAAACATAAATGATCTTCTGAGTTGGAAGGTCGACCTCCTGCCAGAATTTATCCCTCTAAAGGGCTTTTTACACTTGCAAATTTTTGCTTGGTCCCGTACCGACGGTGGGGCTAAGGGGGAGGGAGGGGGGGGGGTCTTAGCCCCACCAATAGGGAATTAATTTCTAGTGAACACCACACCCCAATATAAGATTGAGCCAATGAAATGCTTTTGGGAAAAGAAGTTTGTTAGTAAATTAGTTATTAAAAAAAATGTTTGAGCCGAGAAATCAGTTAGCATGGTTAGAGTGGGAAGCTGTAAATGTGATGACCAATCCAATATCTATCCGCCTCTGTACAATAATATGGTCGCCGGCTTGGAGAAAGTCGTAAGGAGCTTTTGGGAACTTACGTTGTTTTCATATATTCCAAAGAGCACAGACAGGTTTCTTCCTTTGACCTCTGATGCCCTTGGCAGTTTAACGACCTCAAAGTATCAGAATATTGATGTTTGGCATCATTGATTACTGGTAAACATGATTATTTCTATAGAGAGCATTGGTTGGCCCTATTTATTAATCTGGTCTGGTGCATAAAACGGAAAAAGCATAATTAACAAATCGACCATTGACCCTTGCCACCGCCCCGGAGCCCTCACCCCCCCCCCCCCCCACGCTTAGAAAAAAAAAACACCCCACACACACACACACACACGCACACACACACACACACACACACATTCCGCCGCCCCTGTTTAGGTGTACTCTTTAGGAAAATTGAACATGGAATTGTGAAGTGCATGTCACCATGTCCCCGGGGAAGAAATTACACTGTATACTGCACTTACAGATCTGTCAAACCTGTACCGCCCCACCCTGACAAAAGGCAGCAAGTGACAAATGCGATATATTTCTTATGAATTAAAAAAATATATACTGCGCTGGCGATTCCAATGGCATATCTCCGTAGGATTGATTTCTACGCCATATTTTTTTCCCCCAGGAAAACATCAATAAATCGGATTTGAGTAATTTGTCGACCCCCCCCCCAAAGTAGGACAGTAGGTGTTATATACATATATATATATATATATATATATATATATATATATATATATATATAAATATATATACATGAGAGAAATGGTTTAAGAGGAATGACTTTAATTTACGTTTGAAGACATTTCAAGAGATGTAGTCTGATTTGTTAAGGGGCAAATATTTCTACTGTTTTCAGTCTTGTAAACACACTTGTAATCTTAGCGAAAACTGTTCGAGTACGTTGACGGTGATAAGTAAGCCCCTTTAATCAAATTATGTATGAACCAAATGGTTTCTTTTGAACACGTATTGTGTTGAAAAGTTCTTGGCAAAATTCCAGGGTAAATGTGTACATGAAAATTCCGAAGTTAAAAGCATGTGATGGGAAATGCAAACAGTATGTGCGAATGCTTCTATGTTTCCTGCCAAACTTATTTGTTAGTGGGGAAAAGAAAAGAAAAGAGAAGTCTCGCTCTACCATGTCTACACCACAACGCCTACGGATATCTAAGCTGGAGGTGGGTTGGAATGTCTTGTTTAGAGCACCAACCTAAGTACAGATCAATTGGCACGCTATCTTTTGAAGAGAAACAATACTTTGTTTCACATTGTTAGTGGGGAAAAGAAAAGAAAAGAAAAGAATAGAAAAGAAAAGAAAAGAAAAGAAAAGAAAAGAAAAGAAAAGAATAGTCTCGCTTCATGAGAGATGTTCGGATCCCGCTCTACACCACAACGCCTACGGATATCTAAGCTGGATGTGGATTGGAATGTCTTATATAGGGCAACAACAGTAAGTGTAGATTAATTGGCACGCTATCTTTTGAAGAGAAACAATACTTTGTTTCACACACTATGATAGCATGAAAACAACTGATAATCAACAGGATACGTTTTCATAAGAAAAATAATCTTTGACTCTGACGCATTATTATCCAGAATATGAAGTAGAATATGAAGTAAAATTATATTTGTAAAAGATGCAATGAAGGTAATCTTTGGTATTATGTGCCCCGGAAAAAAAATGGCAGCACATGAAATCAATATTAATGCATATTTACCATCGAAAAGACCAGGGTTTTTACCACGAAGGTAAGTTAATTAGATCAAAATGTCTAAATATCAGAGAGGTAACTGGATCTTGTCACAGTGAAGAAACTGCTTCAGTTCCTATATAATCACATATATATTGGACTGCTTTCATGGCATGAACCTTAATTTCAAAGAAGATAAAAATCCTTGACTAGAAGAGTTTAAACGTTTTGCATTTGACGAGAGAGAGGAAGTGAGTGAGAGAAGAGAAGGAAAAAGATGTAGCATTTTTCCTTTCTCTCTGCGTAGGCAGGAGTAATATTCCATCTATCATTCTGACGTGTCCTAACCAAAGAACCAATTACTCCCCCGGTCGTTCCACGGAGGAGGTCCGTCAGTGTCACCCAATACGGTTGATAATAACCCCATTATTGCGATTCAGATCAGGTCTGCTCTCGTTTTCCCCAGGTTTCCATTTTTTTGGTCTGCCCCCCCCCCCCCCCCACCCGAAGTGAATTGATAGCAGCCGTTTGGCTATGACTACAACCTGACGAAATAACTGTTACTGTGTGCATTATGACTGCACAGATTTTTCTCACCCTACTTCGAGAACAGAGATCATCACGTTTTGTCCACACCTATTAGGAAATAGGAAATAGATTTTCTCGTCCATTTCTATTTTCGTTTCATTCGCGTTCTCATTCACAAAACTTCCGTCTTTCCTTCTTTTTCACTCGAAACCCTTCAATGCCATGCTTCACAAGCTACTGTGAGCACTCTGTCATTCATCTGATTAGTTTCTATACTTACGCACCTCATGCTGCGAAAATATATTGCCCAAAACGTCTTGAAATATGACAACACACGTTTGCAAACACGTTCTGATGGTTTTACACCTTGTTACATCCTGACCCTCGTTAACGTACGTCAACAACACACATGCACTCATTTAATGATCGCATAGAAAAGAAAAACACAAACAAACAAACATATTATTTCACCAACAAGGTCCAGGGTTACCGTGTTACCTCTATCATTTCACAAAATGAAGCATGAATAAGATTATGTTTTTCCTTGCCCCGAATGCCAGCAGCGACCAACGTACTTGATTTAATACTGGCGAAAATGGTGTTTATTCCGTGAACATACTCATTGCCAGTAATGATATCTCCAGTTTCATTTTCCGTAATTTGCCACGTGTGCATAATTGGACACGTATCAAGCTGTGATCATTTCCTATCCCTGAAATCTATGATAAAGTAATGTTTTATCTGTCTTTCCCGTGGGATTATCTTAGACATGAATAGCCTTGCACCATTAAAGAGTAGAAATGTATTGTCTCTTTTGAAACAATTGTTCTCTGAACTTGATCCGAGCACGACAGTCGAATAAGTTGGTAGTACCATTAATACAATCAATGAGCAAATCCTCCAAGTGACAATATTCCTAGAGCATTTCGTCATGAATGACACACACTCACTCATGACTGCTTTTCGCGTAAGATATTTCTTCAGATTTACAGAATTTGGTTCAAAATAAAAGGTATACTGCTCCATTTTTATTCGCCCCCAGAAATGGCTAATGGCACCCAAACAATAGGCCGTTTTACAAACGCATCTATAATGTGATAGATATCCCCCCCCCCTCTCTCTCTCTCTCTCTATCTATCTATCTCTTTTTTTTTTCCAGCAAGGTCACAGTAACGAACTATTAGAGTCACCTGTTCTTTGATGCTACATTTCAGTTATCGAATCCAATTTCATGCATTGGTTGTTGTTATGTTGAGCAGACCTCAAGCAGGCTTCCTGGTACTCTGATAAAAATGGCAATGCACACACACACACACAGACACACACACACACACACAAAAATCGTCACAAATATCAACAAAAGCCATGAAGCAATCAGTTTTTATTTAAGTATTGCATATAGCAGAAAGGTTTTGAAACTACAGCGAAATTTGTGCAACCTTTTGAAAAACGTCCACTCTCCCTACTCTAAGCTTTCGTTTTGGGCTTGGACAGTGCAGAATGATGAGCCCCTGGTAACATAGTTCCAATTGATAAACAAAGCCTGAATACCCATGACAGAGAAAGACTGGTTCGAACAGGCGTGCACGAATCCCTTTTCTCCAGGAATAGGACCTGCCTGTGCCCTATACGTCTATTCTTTTTCATATAATTAAATTCGATTGTATTTTCCAATATCATATAGATTCTTTCAAATACAATAATTGCCAAAAAAACAATGTAATGCATAATATGATAAAGATACATTTAATTTTGAAAACGGAAAATAAAATGACTTTAACTCGAATGTGACGCATATATACGTCGAGACACAGCCACACACACAATACACACAGACACGATCATTGTAATAATACCCATACGCATAAACACACACACACACACACGCACCCACGCACGCACACACACACACACACACACACACAAACTAGCAATAGGTACTTGTGTACACACAAGCTTAAGTGTGAAACCCGCCAACTCAGCGGCCATCTGTCCATTTGTGACAAAACAGAATCCACACGCTTCGATTCCATCTTTTTTGCTGTGATGGCCACACAATGGGCCGAATCGATACTATCCAAACGGCCACCATACAGTTCCGTAGTCAAATATCACCCCTTTGCGGAGATGCGCCTTTATGCTGCACTCATTTTGGCACGTTTCGCTGCTGACAAATTGTCCGCTCATCATCAGTATCTAGTCTTCAACGATGCTAGATCCTGGAAAAGTACAAGGGCACTGGCAGTATGTGCTCCTGGAGCACAGCCAGGACAAAAGGCGGTTTCAGCTTTCAACTTTTATGCGGACGTGAAAGGGCGTCACAGTTTACCATCATCCTTCGTCATTATGGATTGTTCGCCATTGTCTGCCTCCCTCCCGCGACAGAAGACAGTGCGTTCTTTTGATGTATTCAGATTGGTGATACCGCTTTTCAATAATATGTAGGCCAGCCGGATGTCCAAAGGTCACCACGTAATGGACACATTACCTGGACAGCGCGAACCTCCTTAGACATGAGTTTCCTTTCTTTCGATATCCAGAGAGGGAGTCAACTTTTCACCCCTTTGAAAGAAAAACTATTTTTTGTCTTCTTCATGTCTCCGAGGGGAAACATTAATTTAACCCTTATTCCTTTAACAATTACCAACCATATTGTTGTTATTTCTTTTTCCTTTCGAGAAAAACTAAGAGGATTGAGATGTGCATTACATTCATCTGTATGATGCGGACATAACCTCATGACCCGGATTATGATATCAAGGTGTCAAATTCAGCGCGTAGTAGGGTACGAGTCAGTAGTCACTCGCCGATAATATGAATTGATTTTTCGACTAGGTGTTACCTTGAATTGCTGATCTGTTGCTTTAAGCACTTTACTCCAAACCAACCCGACTCTCTAGTCTGAACAAGTATAAAGAGATTGACATCGGACGTTTGTGAATACATTGACTGAACATTCAACCGATGGAACTTTTAAGAATGAGAGTTCGAGGTGGTTCAGCGGCAGATATGCACGCTTCATAATTATTCACTGACTTCGAACGCATTAGCAGTGTTTCAACCATGCTGAACCAACTGCAACAACCCGGTAGATATCCCCATAACATTCTCCCAAATTTTGCTCTAGTCACTGCGTTTAGATGACACACTCTGAAGTTTATAGTTACCTTTTGCAAGAGCTGTCGCCTTCCAACACTCTTTCTTCCCAGACTCCATAAACCTCTGGAACTCTTTGTCCCAGGAGGTATTGGGCTGTGCAATTCTAGACCAGTTCCAAAGAGATGTGCAGCATATTTTATCCCCCAGTAATGGGAGAGCAGTTGTTCTTTTTCTATGCTTTTTTTCTATTTTACTCGCACGAGTATTTCACATAGAATAGTCTTTTAAGTGTATTTTTGTTCATTACTTTTTGATCCAAGGTATGCACTACACTGACCAGCCAAACAGTACGCAATACACGAAAAGGTGGACTGTACTTTAGCGAACTAGACGAAAAACGGTATTTGGGCGGAACAAACAGTACTGGTTGCAACGTCGAAGCCTCGAAACTAGAAGTCCTGGATCCGTTCTGTTAAGCATCATCTTATCGAGTGTTCAACAAAATTTAAAAAAACCCTCTGTAAAATGTAAGCATAATGATAAATGATGCTGAGCATAATAAGAGAGGTATTAATAGGATATAGTAATATGGTCTCATCTTATTCATGGAAGTCTTTCAATTGTATTATTGCTGTAAAGGTAATATCAACCAAGCATTTCCGGGCAACCGTATCATCTGGACCATGGGTCTCATTAGTGGGTAAAACGTTACTGTGTAGAAATAGGTATCTTTGAAGAGTATTTTAAAGCGGGACAATCACTGTTGCTTCCTTCATTTTCCCTTTTATGTCAGTGTTTGTTTTAATTATTGTTTTTGGTTGTTGTTTTTTCCCATTTTCAGCTTTTCTTTTGTATTTTTTGTTTGCAGCTTGAGGTAGAAGTGTTTAGAAACTTGTTTAGCTTCAAAAACTAATCAACCAATCAAGAACCCTGAGCTAAACTCCAGAACTCCTGAAAACTCTGAAAAGTCTCAACAGACCCATCAAGAAAAAAAAACCCCTCTCCAATTACTTTAAGAGCAAGCAATATATATGCTCCAAACTTATTGCATTTCTTTACATCCTCAAGAATATTTCCTTGATTCAAATTATGCAAGTGCAGTAGGAAACACGTGATATTTGTGCGCATATAATGACGTAAAATAAAGCCTTAGAATCTTCAGAGGACAACGCAAGTATTCCAAACACTGTAATTGAAATAAGAATGCATGGACTGCACGTAGGAACGTCTGTACTTTGTCGGAAATTCAGAGAAAAGCGAAAACCACTTGTTCTATACAATGATCCTCGCTCGGTGCTTTTCGAGTTTTAGTTATGCCAAAAATCATAACAGTTTTGAACGAAGGCAGCAAAGAGAGAGAGAGAGAGAGAAAGAGGAGGAGGTTTCCTTGAAAGCGTTGGATTTGAGGAGCCCCTGGCATAGTAGTTGGAATAGCTCCAACAAGAATTCGTTTAATTTCTTGCGGATTTCGAGTGATTATGAGTGCAACATAGGGTTTCCATATAATGTGATTATCTCTCTGGCTCTATGTTGTCAACATAAGTAGATATAAGGTTATGTAAGAGTGAATGTCTAGTCTGGATTGCCAATTAGAATAAACTATGCATTCACTAAGAGCAGCGTAGTTCATCCCATTACGTAGAAAAATAGAGGCAGGGGTGGGGCAAGAGAGAGAGAAAGGAAGAGAGCGAGGGAGATGCATCATTGTTCTGCTAACTCCATAAGCTTTTACACAGTTATCTCGTACTGTCTGCCGAAGATCACAAACCGATTTTGCAGGCCGATAGACTGGCCTTTTGCGCAATCCATTTTGGTCATCATCTATCTGCCCAGCGAAATTTTTCCATTCGTTACATGCTTGCTGCAAGTGTTTTCTCATTCGTGCTCCACGATATAGAGGGGCTAATGCTGGGCAGAATATCTCCCCCTTCTTCCGCTTCCACGAATGAATAGCTGTGGGGGAAAAAATGAAGTTCAATGCCAGCGGGGAAACTCTATTCACCATTCCGACGCCGTAATTTCGGTATCGCTGTCTTCAGCACGATTTTACGTGTTCGTCAATGGTGGTAGACTGGTATAGAACCGTAGCGATGAGAGACGCAAGCACAAACCTGTCCACCAATCAGCCAAAACCCAGCCGTTATTCAATTTAACATAAAATGATAATAAAATCGAGATCACTTTCTTTGTCTGGTTCTTTGCGCGAGTCCTTTATCACCTTTGCCGGGGACGACGCCGCGTGTGGCTTCCTTAGATCTTTTGGATCCTAGGTGGATTTCACGCTGCTTGATACCGATATCGATTTCTGCGACGAAAGTCTAAATTGAAGGTTAGTCTGAGGAAAGGGGGGGGGGGTTCACATGACGCAAAAGATCAGTAAGAATGCACATTTCGCGAAACATGTGAATGTTCTTTTTCGCCGGGCCAAATTGCCGTAATCGGTAATTTGCACCCTTGAAATTAAACGAAGTGTTACGTTGCTCTAATGTTGGAATACGTCAATCAGTATAACATGAAGAAGTAGAAGAAGAAGAAAAAAAGCAAGCCCATAAGAGACTATTCCCTATAATTTTCTTTGAAAAACAGTTGTAATTTGTCGGTGTTGAACTTGAAAGATGGAACTCCTCATATCCATCGTAAATCTTATCAAATGAGAAAACGCCTTTGAGGCTTGAAATAAGAATCAGTTCATGCGTAAGTCACCGGCTTTGTCAGAGAAATGTGATGACGATTATTAAGGACAGGTTTATCTCAATTTGCATAAGGATTGAGAGAATATAGCATCATTAGTAGAACACATCAGTGAAAGTTTGAGGGAAATTGGATAATCCGTTCATGATTTTTTTTTTTTTTGGAAGTATCAGTACCGCCATCGCGGTATATACATTGATATAATATAATTCGTGATATATATGATGTAGGATATGTGATATAACATAAAATATAAAGAAGATTAAACATTATGCGTTGTTACTTTTCTCGCAAAATAAAAGAGCATTTGATTTGCCTTTTTCAGAAGGCAGGGGTAATAATATTACCCGTAGTATGCGTCAGTAACAAGTCGCAGAAATGTAGGAAATATACCTTTCTTCAAAAACTTGAATTTGTAGAATTCTCTTTATATATTCCTTATATTATCGTTCTACGCATGTGGCATCATTATCTGCTGTAGTCTTCTCATCCAGGAGTTTGATGCAATCACGCAATTCACATACTATATATCACTGTCAGTAGTGTTAGAAGTTTAACACTGGGGGCGACTAATCCGCTCGCAGTTGAGGAAAGATATGGGCAATGTAAAGTTAACTGTAAAAGTTTACAGGAAGATTTACTGTAACAAACTCACATGCATTTTTTTTTTGTGGCAAAAGATCCCAAGTATCAACAGGTGTTAAAAACAATGATGCAAAGCTGATCACTGCTGGTGAACATCATTTTTATTCTACCTCGTCATCTTCCATGATTGCATGACTTTTTAATGTTTTTGTTTTATGACTTTTCAATGTTTTTGTTGACTCACTGAGATATTTTATTCTGCATGTCCTACGACACAACTTTTATTCAAACTGTACACTGATCAAATTATTGTGAATTTTAATAACAAACAAACACCGCACACAACACACACATACACAGTGTTGTCTGCAGCTCTTTGAAAACGGAAAATCGCTGCCATAAACAGGTAGAAATTGATTTTCTAGTAATTAGAGCTGTATAAGAAGTAAGTACATGTACTTTGAAATCCTTTTACTGAAGCGATATAGTGAGAAAATGTTCATTACACTTTAGATTTCTCATTAATGTACCCTTGTATGATATCAACGTATACTTCTGAAGACATTTTGTACAGAATAATTCAGGCATGAGCAAAGCAATCACAAGAATCTACATCGTGCCTTGCGCACATCCCACTTTCAATTTCATTCCAAGTAAAATATGTTGATTCCAATACATTCATCCAACTGCTTGTGGCGTAGATTAAGCGCGCTCATGCAACATCTCAATTGAGCACCAAACAATGTCCAATATTAAAATATTCATGGTTGTTGAGCGGCAAGTATGTCTCGATTGATGCTAAGGATTACCTACCGGGTGAGAGAGAAGTTCTAGGAAAAGTAAGGGCTTTTTACACTTGTAAATTTTTGCTTAGCCCCGGACTATCGGTGGGGCTAAGGGGGGGCCTTAGCCCCACCGATAGTACGGGACTATCCTTAGCCCACTTTCTGTTTACACTCGTTTTTGCCAAAGTGGGCTAGCCCCACCGATAGTACGGTACTATCTGGCCCTGCAAAATAGCAGGGGTTAGCACCGCAATTGCGGTGCTAGCACCGCAATTGCGGTGCCAAGCAAGTGAGTGTAAACAGAACGAAAAAATAATCCTGGGCTAAGCGACGGAGACGAAGTGCGACCCTCACTGACCAATCAGAAACGAGGTAATCAAGTGCTGCCGGTGCGTGCGTGTACGTGTACAGTACACAGCGTAATTATGAATATTCATGTGGTTTGGAAAGTCCGGGGCTAAGAAAGACGAGTGTAAAAAGGTCAGTTTTCTCCTTAGCCCCGGACAAGAGATAGTACGGGACTAATTGGCGAGTGTAAAAAGCTGAAAAAATTGGTACGGGACTAACGATAGTCCTGGGTCAGAGAAAGTCCGGGGTTAAGAAACACAAGTGTAAAAAGCCCTGTAGAGTGAGTTGATTGGGTTCGCGTGACATTTCTTCGGAATCATGGCCGTATAAAAAATATTTCATTTATTTCCAAGCGCGCATGGTTACTAAAGTTTTCAGTGGGATGCGCACACGAGCAATCAAAGGCGGGAAGATGAATTAGTCCCATCTGATTTATGCTCGCGCATATTGATTCTCCCCCTCCTGATTTAAGAAGGAGCATATTTCCAAGGTGTGATGTTATAGATTGACATTTTATTCGACGAGAATGATATTATGTGAGAGAGGAGAATGAGACAGAGAGAGTATTGAAACACGCCGTGCCATGTCGAAATGATATAGGTCGAAATTGTTGTCACCCGAGAAATAATCATCTTCTCTTCGTGACACTCTTGATTTTTTATTTTGGGGTTATTTTGGGATAAAAAGCATGATTATGAATGACCTAGTTTTCCGAGATATTGCCTCTTCCCTATATATATATATATATATATATATATATATATATATATATATATATATAGACATAGACATATATGTGAATACATTATATGTATGTGTAAGCGTGACATGGACTAAATGTTGTTCCGAGTTTCTCTCGGTGATAACCTTTCGCAGAGATTTTTTTTTTTCGTTGTTGTAGTTCATCCTAATGCTCATTGTCACACAATAAAAACTAAATTTTAGCGGTGGCCTCTTATTTTGCCCGCCCAGATGTCGCCCTAGTTTGCTTTGTATACAGAGAAACAATCGAAACTGTCCGAGTGCGTGTGCAGCACTTGCACTCGAGTCGTCACTGCTGCGCGTGTCAACAGCCTTGTCGGACGTACGGAGGCATTTTCTACTTGATAGAAAAGCTGCAGTCTTAGCATTCGCCTCTAATTCCACTTGCTGAAAAAAAGAATAAAGCAAGATAAGAGAAATAGGCATCGTTTTTGACGCTTTTTTGTTTCTACGGATCATCGAGAAGGGTGGTTTGACAAACTAAATCCCGTCATGAATTATGCCTCTCTTATTTTCATTCTCTCCTCTATCTCACTTTTTTTTTTTTACAAATTCTTTTATTTTTTTCAGTATTTTCATATAAAAAAAAAGAGATATGCCCAGCAGCAAAATCCTTATGTTCTCCATAAATTTGACTTCCCCAGTAGAGGCAGTGGCTGCGATTGAATTGTTATGTTTTGTGTTAATAATGCAAATTACCGTCTATAAGGCGATAAAATATCGAAAAGATCCGCAGATATGGCATAGTACCCGGTTCTGCCTTTTCGTCCTTTTGTCGATGTTCACATGCAAGTAATTCTTGGCTGACTAGGATTTGCCTGTTTATTCCATCTCGTGGCAAGAATAAAATCAGGTAACAATCTACCAGGACAGAGTTTTTCCCTCTTTATGACAGTAAATGCATCAACCTGAAATGCAAGTGCAATATTTTATAGAAAAGATAAATTGACTGCACAGTTTCTAATAATCTCGGGGACCTCTTCCAAAGGTTGTCTGCGGACAAGCATAGAGTAAGTGAAAAAAACACACCGAGAGATTTTTTTTTTTTTTGTGATAAAGGGGAAAAAAGAGGTACCTTGTTTCCCCAGCATGAAACTCAAGCTGTTTTGATTGCAACATCAATGTTCTCATTAGAGCTGATGCAATGTCGTTGTTTTTAAAACATTTCGAACCAATTGAATTGATACATAAACGCCATGTTCACTTAAAGTACATACCTGTTCCGATTTGGGAAGATATGTTTCAAAAAGATTGAAACTTTGCTTTTTCCTGATAAAGAGAAAGGGGTACCACTTTGTCGCGAGATTACTGTTGTTTTGGTGTATGCATAATGTATGTGTGTATAAAAGACGTGAGCCTTGAATTTGATTAATCGTCTTACTGACAGAATGGGGATTGATCGGTTCTTACTATGAGAGAAGTACGCTGTAGTTAAATACACTATGCGTTATTTTCTGTGTGTTACGAATTACAGTGACAAACAAAATGTGAAGGTGAAATTTCAAGGTGTAATTCCACATTGTATCCAAGTAACAGTCAATAACAAGAGACGCGTTTAATGTAGAATGGGAGACATTTCATAACAATCAGACTTGTAATCACGTTCATAGGAACGCTATGACATGTTAGATTTTCACCTATTGTCACTGTCCAGTATTACTGATCAGTAATAGTAATAAGACCCATTAACAATGTTAAATAGGTAAATATTTTATCTACACGCGGCTCATAAATTGGTATGTATGCGGAGAAATTTAAAAAAAAAATTCATATATTTTTGCACTCAAGTTTAATTTGCAACAGCAACTCATACTCTTTTATATTCATTTTGGTTCTTCCCGACTAAATGTCAGAAAAGGGAATCTAGTGAAATTTTATTGCTATTATAGGCTAATTGGAAACTTGTCATAATCTTCACTGTCATCTCATGTTATTTACTTATGTTTTGCTTCTAATATCACTTTTCAACGAAAGCATGTGAAAAATTGAAATTGCAAACTTTAATTTCAATAAAGTCTCTACCATTCATTTGTTTTTTTTCAATTTTTACCTTGCTTTCTAATTCCAACTTGAACAAGGTTTAGATGGAATTGGATTCCAAAATCGAGAGTCTAAACCTGGGCTTTATAGCTCATCAAAGTAAGAAAGAAAAAGATGATGTGAATTACGAAAGAAGAATGACAGCGCTATAGAAAATATCTTGTCATAATTTCCTCGCTAGTCTTCTTATTCTTTGTTTGACGGCGGAGGGGCAACAATTTGAAACAGCTGATAGTGAGATAATAATTCTGACATACACGTACCCTGAACCTGAATACCTCAATATCTGAAAGTCCAAGTTGTAACAACAAAATACACTACACTGTCTTCTCAAGCAGTATACTCTCTCACCCCCTCCCCCTCCCCCCCCAAAAAAAAAAAAACTTTCAAAACGAATAAAGGTGGTTTCATTTGACTGATCTGATTCGATTTCATTTGATATATTCTCTGTATGGCATTGCTTTTCAATTACATCAATTTGCAACAATTCCATTAACATTGTATGATTTATCCTATAAATATTGCATTGCAAAGTTTGGTTATTTTGTACGATTTTAACAATATTTTCCGTTAGAATGTGCGTGTGTTTGTGTAATTGATTCTAAGGGTGTGAATCTAGATCTATGAATGATAAAAGTTGTCCAAGTTGTTACAAGCCAGAGAAACCAACTGATACCTGCGTCTGATAGTGACAGTAGACGGATATGAAATGTCATAAATTGTGTCAGTAAATTCACTCGTAAACGACAAAAATGTGGCAAGTTTTCTTAAATCTCCTCTTCAAAGCTGCCAAATAAATGAATAAATGGACAATTAAATTAAAATTGAAATGAAAAGAGATATCAGAAAGCGCAAACAGTACTTTGGCAACTAATGAAATAGAATACTCTTTGTTTGCAAATGATTAATAAGGCGTTAATTGGAGTGTATTTTATATCAGACTTTATTAGAAGAGGGTTTCTTTCGTTATGTGACGTTTATCGTAGAAAATACACTTCAAAGTCTTTCGCGAGATAGACAGAAAAAGAGAACGGTAGAGAGAAAATTATAAAAAAAAAAACAGGAAAAGAAACAGTTAGCCAAGATACTCTATAGCCACATGAGACAACTAGTGATGTAAAAGATACTGATGATGTTTTGTTCTTTCTTGAAATACCGCATCGGGTGAAGATATGAACGAATCCATAATTTGCCTACGTAAAACGGGAAACATATACGTAGCTTGGGAAATAAAGAAAACTCTGAATTTTTGATCAATTCCTTTCAGTAAACATAACCTCCAGGTGACGGCATTTGTACATTAGGCCTATGGAACCCTGTGGATTCCTAGGTGAAAATCTATAAATTGTATTCAACGGTGGTTTTCTTTTCCGCTACCAGATTAGCCATGCACCTGAGCAAAATATTCGGATGAATAAATTGACTGGTCTCTTGTTTAGAATTTCACCGACTGAATGACTGTATTAAGAAGAATTTTAAGTGGTCGTTTTTTGACCTAAAGTTGTTGTTTTCTGTCGGCTAGGTATAGTTATCTCATAAGTAAATAGATGAATGAATAATCAATATGTATATATAAAGAAACAGAGAGACAGGGACAGAGACTATAAACATGATAAAAGATCAACCAAAGTCTACTTATCATAGTTGCCTGAACTATGTGAGTTGTTGCTGCCACTGGCAAAGTTAATATGGTACATCACAAAGCAAGGTCATGTCATCAGTGGGAGACATTCTTGCCGGCATTCTAATCCAAGCAAGGTGATTGAACCTTAATGAGAACGATCATTTTTCGTCACACACACACACACACACACACACACACACACACACACACACACACTGATGAGAGTTTAATGGTAATTATCACTACACAAGGTAGTCATACATTGTGAGGGTGTTTTTGTCGCAGTATGAGCAAAGGGGCGACACACACTCGTACGCAACCTCACACACTCACACTCTCGCATGCTCACACGCCACTAGACGCTTTTACACCAAAGCTATAAAGCATAATCGGACTTTTTCATCCGTATATTTTGATGGCATTAAACCCAGTCTTTCTATCTATCTATTTTTCTATCTATCTATCTATCTATCTATCTATCTATCTATCTATCTTTGATTGGTAAATACAGACTGCGAAGAACAATGGTCTTCATGATGGCTGGCGATGGATCACGATGGCATTGATTTTGGTACTGGTTTAAAAAAAAACGGTGCACAATGCTGCTACAACACGACTGATATGCCATATTATTCATTCCTGTACCACGGTACATTGTGTTACAAAATCTCGCACACAAACATGTATCAACACTGTACTAATATCCATGTACATTATGTGTGTCCATGTATGTTATACTTTATATCATTTAACAGTGCGTATGGATATATTTTTATACAGATACAGATATACGTATATTCCGATAGAATATAAGACAGGAAGGAGATAGAAAGCAATGAGGAGGAGAAAGAAGACTTCATGAAATGAATTTCCTTTAATCAATGTTAATCTTCAAAAAAAACCCAAAAACACCCCGTAGTAACACCTGGAACCCATGTCATAAAAAGATGATACGATAGCAACTCTTGCTGGAATGGCAATTACCATGGTAAGCAATACGAATCCAGCTTCCTGATTGGCTGTTGCTATTGGAAGTTGCCATTCCAGCAAGAGTTGCCATCCTAACATCTTTTATGAAATGGGGCCCTGGTTACTCTATTACTATGTTTCTTTTCTTCCCTGGAAATTCTTCTGGAACACCTACACCCATTTTCGGTAACTTTGTCGTAAATGGAGTTTTGTGTTGCCTTTACACTGACAGGAAAATATGTTTGGCTGTAAAAATCCTGGACTCGGGAATCGGGAAGACCTGTGACTTTTCCCGCACTGAGCCTTCGCTGCTTGATTTTCGGGGTTCAGGGTCACTGTTGAAATTACGTACTATTATTTGTTGTGCTCTTCTCCTCAGTAAATGAATGCAAGGTTTCATTCCTTGATTTGGAGCATATCCTTTCTTTTTTTATTCCAAATACTTAAAAAAAACCAGTAACCACATATCAAAATGACTTGAAAAGAAGGAACAAGTATGAAAATGCGTTTATGGGTTCAAATGCTTAAATATGTTGACAGAGTAGGATGAAATCAATGATTAATATCATGCGGTCCTCAGGTGCGTCACAATTACAGATTTAAACAAAAGCGCTGTTTTTTTTTAAGATGATCCTTTTGTCATTTTGTTGAAATTTTGAGTTTATGAAATTCCTTCAAACTACAGACTTTATTCAGAAATAACGGAATGAATTTGCAACATTGCGAGGTCAAGTGGGCAAACGAATATGAATTTGTACAAGAAAAAAAAAGGAACCTATGAAGAAACATCGAATGCGCTATTCTGGTATAAATTTCAACATCACAATGCGTTCTTCGTTTTTGTTTTCCCATACTTGGATGATACAATTTTTTTTTTCGCCTTTATGCAACCCTCGAAACGTATAACAATGCCATATTTTCTATGACAGCCATTGCTTGAATCGTGGTAAATATGAATTACCTCTCAAGAAATGGAGATTCTGAACACTGAGTTCTCTTTCATTCAAGCAAAATCTCTTTATAGTCAAGTGTTTAATCGATCGACTATGCCTTCTATTAAAGTGTTACCTTGACCCTGCAAGATTCTATTTTGCAAAATGATTTTTTTTTTCACTGTTTCAGTAAAGCGCTGGACGTAAGTGACCAAGGCTTTACGTTTCAGTAACCGTCAATAAAGGTGAACTCTCAAATCTCCTGCCAGAAGTCCATCTTATTTGATAAACCCCGGGAAACTGCTCCTTTGATTGAGAGAAATGCTTCGCGCTCGCATCTGTTATGGTTAAAACTACATTGTAAGCTGCCAGTTTTATAGGCCTGTGATCGAATTTCAATTCCGCCACTCTTCCAGGCGTCTAAAAACAAACCTTGCTTTTGGTAGCAGCCATGCCAAAGAATTGTAGTATCGCTTAGGTCACGTCTTGGCAGTTACAGATAGGTAAATCAGAATAATGCACCGCTAATGCAATCACGACAATGTTCATTATTAAAGGACATCGCTCTTTTGGCTTTCTGTAATTGATTGAATCGCTTTCAGTTTGCAGAGAAACGCAAACAAATAAAAACAAAATTCTTGCCTTTTTTGTGAGTGTAGGACGTATATTATGTGTTATGTGTGTGTGTATTTATATATATACATATATAAAATGAAACCATACATGATATTGTGTGTATGTGTGTGCATTTGGATGTGTCCGATGTATGGTTTCATTATATATATGTGTATATATATATATATATATATATATATATATATATATATAATGAAACCATACATGATTGTGTGCATGTGTGTGCATTTGGATGTGTCCGATTTCAGCAGTGTTTTAAAGGAAGGCATCCATTGTCGACGTGCTCATTATGATACAAGTTCTTTTTTTTTTTTTGTCTTTTCTTGTGTTGTCTTATTTGCTTACCTATTCAGTGTACAGAGAAGTAGCGAATGGAAAGTATCTTCGATGTTCTACATCAATTCACTACTCTAGTTTCTAACTCAGAAACTGGAGAGATAACCCAACAGACAGTGCGAGTGCAATTTAATGGGAGGGAACTTTGTCAATGCATCAGCCCGAAGAACCTGTCTTCATGTAATGAGGATTGCCCAATCTTTGACCTCTAACGCACACACACACACACACAAATACATGTGTACACAGACAACTTCGTTTTAGCTTTGAGACACATTGACTGTTTGTCCCTTTTGAAACACAAACAGACAAAGATGACAAAGGACCTGTTTTGTACAAAATATGTTTTGCGCTCTCGAAACCATAAGATTATGGGTTCAATAGCCAGCTTGGCACTTTTGGTACGGAAGACGAATCCAGAACAACTCATACAACAGAACACACTGGGACCATTAATCGTTTTGATTTGTTTGAATAAAAACAAAATAAAAAAAGAAACAACCACCACACCTAAACAAATCTTCAACATTAGAAAGAAACAATGAATGCAATGGGAACTAGACGGTCATTCCAGATATTTTCGTTCAAAATTCCACTGCAATACGAAGTATGGTAGTTATTTAACTTTTCCTTTTAGCAAATAAAACAATGAAAAAGCGATATCACCACAAAATGGTTTCATTGGCATATAGACAGATTCATACAAATACATACACATATACATACATTCATGGATACGTACAAGGAGATGAAGAGAGAGGGAGAGAGAGAAGAGAGATCGCACTTGAGGAATGGCGATAAAGGAACTTGTATCATATCAGGAGGTATTTTTGTCACTAGAATGGGAAGTTTGAAGCAAATAAATGTTACATCTTTCCAAACGCAGACAAGAAAGAAGGGGATAAAATCTATACTGGTTGCGAGTGCAAAGCCCCATTCTCTATCATGTCTATGGTGATACAGCAGGTCCCTTCATAACTCAAATCATCTCAATGTTCATTTAATTTGATAGGTGGAGTGAAAAAAAGTGGCCGTTGTAGAGAATGATGGAGAGGGAGGGGGGTGGGTGATAGAGAAAAATATTATTCCAATTGTGGCCTGAGCTTTGCGACGCGATTTTCTTTCAAGCTTCATCACCAATCGATTTTCCACTAGTGATGCGGTGAAAAAAAAGGACATGCAGTGAATCGACGTAATTTCATTTGAATCATTTCGTCACCTGCAACGTGGTGACAGAAATCTCTTATAGCCATATCCGGAAAATGAAACCTTTTAGCTCCACATATCCCAATTAGAATTTTATGTTTGATTCAATTAACTGAAAAAAATCCACCATCACCCCCAACAACAATGACAACAACAAATATGGGCGTTTTATCCATCTTACATTTCTCTCTATTCTTATCATTGTTACTTTGTCTTCCTTTTTTTTTTTTTTTTTTTTTTTTTAGCAGTTGTAACTACGTATGCAGAAACTGCCGGAAAGCTGTATTATCTTTCAAACGTACTCTTTTGGGGAAATGTAATATTTTGACGTGACAAATGTTTTCTTACTTTATTCCATGTCTAGGCTATAGCAAAGATGATAAACGCGACGTTCTTAAGAAAACAACAACAATAACAATGAGCAAGATGCGCTATGATTTTTTTTAATCAATTATCTCCCTCTGTAGAAATGTATTTGTAGGATCGCAACTGCTGATCTACACTTTCAACAACCATGTCACAACGAACATTTTCAACAAACATGACAAAGAATCAGAGCACATCCTTACCTTTCTGCTTTAATAATCTCTTACTTTTGTTCAATGACCAAAATGTTTAAAAAGTCTCTGTTCTTATCTTATTACAATACTTTATCTTTATGATTATAATCATGATAGTGACAGACAAAATAAGTACAAAATGCTTCAGATAACAATAACGTTTCAATTTATCCTCTCTGCAAAAGTTTCCTCTCACAAAACAAAAAGGAAATACATTGCAAAATCACTTCTTGCTGGATTTCACTTTTCAAAAAAAGAAAGAAAAGGAAAAAAGACCGTGATTTCTCGCAAATTTTCTCAGATGCCGCTTATTCGATTTGAATTAAGGTGCTAATCTTATAACGATCGGCATTGGCCGTCTTGAAAAGGGGGGTCGCTGCCGGCAGTTTAATGACAAATTTCGATTGAGTGTGACAAAATCCAATTGCCGCTTTACAGCCGTGAGCATTGCGAGGAGAAAACGAGGTCTAAAGGAGACATGGAAGTCAGTTTTCCACACAGGGGGGAATAACGAAGAGTCACAAAATGCTGATAGGTAGAAAAAAAAAGTTCGTTTCCCACTTCCGAAGAGGCTAAGTGGGTGACTTGCAACGCCGTGTTATACTGAGTCAAAGAAAATAACCTGTCAAAATCGTGGCAGAAAGACTCTTAATCTTTTCGAAAAACCTGTCAAAATTCATATACTTTCTTCTTTTTTTTCTTTCTGGCTCTCTTCTCCTTCTGATTCATACGCCCGTTCGTCCGCTTCTGCGGTTTTGCTGGTGTAATGTTCTTTTTGTTTAGCTGTCTGCGTGAATGTCTGTCTGTCTGTCTGTCTGTTTCTCTCTGTTTCTCTCGTTCTAACATGCACACACTATTCTGAAGACATGAAGACAGACCTCCCTGCAGAGACACATACGCTCAAGTAGGGCTACAAGGGCGGTAAGGATAATACTAACACGTATGAATAACTGCAGGATTGGTCGTGTTGGTGAGACTGTCTGTAAGTGCCACATATCATGAAGTCTCTTTAATCCAAAGTTGATCGACCATAACGTAGGCAAAGCGTAAAGATAACTGAGAGATATTTTCACGGTAAGACCTACGCAAACACACACGGGAGCTACATGACAACTCTTGCTGCACATAACACACCCACACGGAGTATATACTGTATAATTATATAGCAGTCAATATGAACCCCCTTTCTAACTGTGCCTACCATATTATAGTTTTGGTGTGTGCTCGCAGCTTACAGCATGCCTTAGGCAACTTTGTGGCATCGTTTGTGACTTGTGATTATGTTGTTTGGGGTATATTGTTCTCTCAGTAGAATTATCATTGCCGAACAAACAATTTGCGTATACCTATTTGTGGTGTTCCTCGCATTAACACAATTAGACGCTATACGCATCGCTGGGTACAGGACTATTTCATTATCACAATCATTCACCCACGAACCTCACAACGTCGATACTGATTCATAGTATGTTTGCCATAGTATAAAGTCACGCCGAAAACAGGAAAATCGTTGATTTTCACTTATCCTGACAATTTGATTCCAAACGCGATTTCCTCGGCTCAGCTGTTTCCGACTTTTGGCTTCTTTTGTTGTGATTTTTCTTTCTGTATGTTCAACGCAACGCAATCGAGATCTACTAATGGAAGAAGAAAGGATCATCCATCAAGAATGATGTATCGTGATGGTAGGTTTCGGCTGTGACATTATTTTCCAGCTAATTTATAACGGAAACAAACAATTTTGCTTCATCAAGCTCTAGGGGGAGAGGGGGCTGATTAAACATACCCGCTGAATAAGTTCCGGCAATCAATCAGAAATCTGACGGAGATATTTTCTTTGCTTAGAGCCAAAGAAACACTTCGAGCTTTAAGCAGCCGGACAAGTTGAGTCGTGATTGATCCGCTTTCGGATTGTTGAAGACGAGTACAGCGCCAAATATCATACTCCGACATATCGCCCGATCGCTAAATTCCGTGATGATATAAGAGTACACGGTACGCGAGAAGAGCAGCTGCGCACCGTGGGTTCGGAGAGCTTCTCGAGTGTCTGTGACCGAAGAAAGAATACAAAATACTAGTAATGGACAGAAAAAAAAACCGTCAACTTCATTCATACCACGAGTACAACACACGTTAAAACGCGTACTCGACCGAGTTCATTGCCATCGGTGCACTCTGCGCGCGCAAGTTCACTTCAGCATAAACAAAAAAAAAAGGAAGATAAAGATGCTTTTTGTGATTTGCGAACATCTATTTTGGCTGTCGGGTCGGGAATGAACTGAAATGGGAAACTGATGCAATTTAACATATTTCCGACTGGCGGTATGTTTCAAAATAAGCAGCATGTCATGGAGCCGTTACATCAGAATTTGAAACGGTTCACCTTTATATCACGATGCATGTATTGTGAACAACCGAGATCAGAATGAAAACGTTATTCTTGAGAAAAGTAATGTTTTATCAACCAAGAACTTGTATCTAGCCAAAAGAACGCTTGTATCAATTTCTCAAGATACCGGAGTTCTTGTAATCCGAGGTCCCGCATCAGCGCTGGTGCAATTATAAACAGAACAAATCTTAAAGGTTTTTTTTTTTTTTGAAATACGATTCAAGAATTGCAAAATAGTACCTTTACACTGCAATTGGACATCTTTGACATAGTGGAGGGGAGACGCAAATGATAGAAGAGTACATGCAAACTATCATCTAACAATCAACAAAAGATTGGGAGGTTTTAAAGGGAAATAAAGGTAACATAACTAGTACTGAAGAACTTTAAATCACGAACCATTCTCACCAATGTTTGTTGTTGTTGTTGTTGTTGTTGTTGTTGTTGTTGTTGTTGTTGTTGTTGTTGTTGTTGTTGGTAAATCTAGTTTACTTTCGTGTCCTTTATGTACAAAATAATATCGTGCAACGGAGGAGAAAATGAGTCCTGAATATCTCGTACTGAGAAGGAAAGAGAATCCATGAGGATATGGCGGTAAATCTAGATGATAATTGAGACTTAATATCACGCGATGCGTTTGTCATGGGAACGGCAAAGTTTGGATTATTCATGGCTTGAAAAGAAAAAAAAAAAGAATGGCATATACAGAATCATGAATATTGTAGTACAATTTGCTTCTGTTTGCATTCGAGACGGTACAATTTAATATCTCTCAAAAATGTCAATTACTTCTCAAAAACGTGGAGATTGTCATGCAGCCTTGACGCCTACCGCTGAAATGAAATTACCCTCGAATGCTACAAGAATACAAACACACCCCATGCCGTGTTCTTTCAATTACCTAAATGTAGTCAATGATTTTAGGACACATCAATTCTACTAGTTGACAAAGCCATGTACCTCACGGGCATGCAATATAACAATGATGATAGAAAGATAATGATTTTAAAAGCTTTACAACAGTGATTATCGTTGCAAATTACATTGAGGTTGAAGGTTAGTTTGCGACATATATTCTAAGGAGCATCATTTGAAGAAGCGATGGTTATTCAATATGCCAAGAAGAGTGGGCCACGATTACATTAAGCTGAAATCTCATTGTTAATCTGTCTCTCTTATTCTTCACCAAGTGGGAATTTATCTTTTGGGGTTTAAAAAAAAAGATCACACTCGATCGATGTGAGAAGGAAAGAAACACAAAGGAGATTGTAATTTTACTCCATCAGACAAAATCAACATTCATAAATTATATCAATCTCACAGACAATTTAAAACATGGTTTTGGTCATTGCTAGTCATGTTTTCGCATCAAGTTTTGATGACATGTTACGACGCTGAAACATGATAATCTCATTATTATTTCAGCTGCTTTTCCGACATAAGAGGTTGGGATGCAAATAAAACATAAAATGAACGGATACATAATGCGCGCGCGCACACACACACACACACACACACACACATTACATGCATCCAAAAGGAGATTGTCAACTGATTATTTTGCGTGTCCGAATGTGTCTGCTTGTGCGGGTGGGGGGAGGGAGGGCTTTTCCATCAATTTAAGACCATTGTTCGCTTTGCATAATCATATCTGGATCTTTCCTCACATCGTCAAGGCTGTCCATGCAGAAACTCTTTCACACTGTCCCTCTTATATTCCACTGTATTGATGAAAAAGCCTTACACCCTGACAGATTTGTTTTAATTGCTCCGAAAACAATGCGTTTTGATGATTGATGGAAAGTGCTGTGGCGTCTGTCATTTTATCGCGCCAGGTATTTTCTCGCCGATTCGCCCATCCTATAGGGAGTTGCTTACAGGATCGATCCGCGCAAATCCTGCATCGCCAAAGTTTCATTATAGTTGATGCTGAGATGGTAAACAGAAATTTCTGAGGCTGTCTTATGTAGGATTTACCCACAGTGAAACTGCATCAATCTTCACGTCATGTCCAGGTGTGTACATGCATGCAAGGTGTCAGTTTGTTTTTCCGTGTGTCAGTATACGTAGTCCGTCCTTTTAATGCACTTGAGCTGTGAACGCGAACAGCTTTTGTTTCTCTTATGACGGCCCGCCGTAAGATAACGTGTTCCAAAGTTGTGATGGGTCAGTGATTCAGGAGACAAAGTTTGAAATGATAATGAAAATTATAAGCATTCACATACAGTACCAAAACTGAGATGGACCCCACATTAAACAGTCTCAGTGGGCAATATTCTTAGATACATGGCTAAAACAACGTTAAAAGAATTATGTTTAGCCTAGAGCAATAGAGTATGAGTAAGCGTCGTATGAAAAATAACGTAGAAATACACTGGCAGACATGATTTATGTACTGTAAAAAAAGATACGTGTCAAACAGCAAGCAATTAAACATATTATGTATATACAGCTGTCAAAAAAATTATGAAACTCATTCTGGCTTAACAGTACCAATGACAAAATTGCATGCAAACTTGGTCGACAGAGAAAGGGCTCTATACCGCAAGAGTGGCATAGCATGGTAATTCGTGTGACTGTTATTAATCATAACTGACAAGAAACTATATTAGACCGTGAAATGCATTTGGAGGACAATGGTTTTAATCCCAAGTGACGTGCCTATTAAGTACAGTCCGAAGTCGAGCGTATGTAACCTTCTTTAAAATTCACCGGAAGGAACCTATTCGAGATAAACTATTACCAAAAAGACATTGCCATAGCTTCTCTTTGTATTTCAATGCTCACCGGATAACTTGTTTTGGTTTTTCTCGTTTGTGTTATCGTTGTTGCGTACACTGGAAAATGATTTCGTATCCTAGCATGAATGATATTTTTCTGTTGCTTCTCAAAGCAGATACACGCAGCCAAGCGCAGCTCGTAGGTCGGGGAGTAATTTATACTGTCATCGACTAATTGGTCCATTAAGGCTGCACTGAGAACATTCAATATGTTTGGTTATACTTCAAATATTGGGTGATAAAAAACACACACAGACGGAAGTTTAATGAAAAATAAAACGCATGTGGGCATTGATCATTAAATGCATTAAGTTCGTGTTTATCTACCCACTTTGACTGATTTTGAACGGCTCGAGATGGACACAATTTCACTTCATGAATCATTCATGATTCCATAATAATGATATGATATAATATTTTGTGGCCTAAAATATATCATCAGCTACTTTTTATGTGTTTTTCCTTTCGACCCGCAAGATCTCCTTCTCTCTCTCTCTCTCTCCATTTTTGAGCAATCTGGCGTATTCCCACGGCTGGCGCGTCAGAGAGGGCAATTACGACGTCAAATTATTTGCCGCATCATAAACATCACCCTTTGTTTCCCTCCTTATAACGTTTTTTGTGATTATTAACCTGAATAAAAACCGGAGCAAACACCAGCGCTCGGCATGTTTGACTTTTACGTCGCGGTGACATCCATATCGTGTATGTTCAGTGTCATGGCATAGGGCTACCAGACACAAATAGGATACGACGTGACATATAGTGAATAATTATAAGGAATATGACATAATACCATTTCTTCTCATAGCACCGTCAATATGCGTCATAATGGCATAGAATGTGTTTTCCCTTTTTTGTTTATCTACCAATTTATTTTCGATGGGCAAATACACACTTTATATATCACTGTCAATATGCTGACATGTAAAAGTTCTAGTGGCATGCTCACTATATAAGGCCGAACCCTGTACAGACATTTCTCTTTTATTTAATTGTTTGGAAATAACTTACAGTAGCACTAGGCTGGAAAACACAGGTATGAAGACAGTATTGTTCTTATCGTCATACTCTCCAACTTTGCCCCGCAAGAATGTATAAGACAATGCAGCTAAATGTGTCCTATCGACTTTTAACAGAAACACAGGAGCACATCTCCCAATGAGTTAATATATCCCTCCATCTCTGTCTATCTCTCTCTGTTTGTGTGACTCTCTCTCCCTCTCTCTTCATTTAGCTATCCTATATCATATGTATATATATATATATATATATATATATATATATATGTGTGTGTATATATATATATATATATATATCCTCTCTATCATATTTATCTTTTTTTATTTCTCTCTCTCCTTTTTCTCTCTATCTGTACATCTCCATCTCTATCTCTTTCTTTGGGTGTCTCTCTTCATCTATCCATCCTATATTACATAATTATATATATATATATATATATATATATATATATAATAAATAGTTATCTTTCTCTCTCTCTCTCTCTCTTTCTCTCTATCTCACTCTCTAGCTTCACTAGGTTCCTCGCCAAGCCAAATTCATCACGCATATTTATATCTCAGTACATTCATTATAATACTTGTATATGTAGACTGAACCAAATATTCTAAGATATAATATACAAGCACTGCAACACAGTTATGAAGACATGGGGCAAATGCTGTGACTTTACCTGGCTCACATTACCGCTGTAGCATCCAAGACATTAGCAATCCAACCGCAACTGAATTTTGAATGACTTATCAAGAAACATGCAATGAATATTATGTATTAAATTCTATACCGATCACGAGGATTCAAATGCGTGACCCGGGGGGTTCTCTATATACGAGTGACATTTGTCTGACGATGATTGTAAAAGTCATGTCTCACTGGGGGAGCTTTTTATTTAAATCGCCTGTCAACATTTTCACGAGTATATGATCGAGATGGAGTATGAAAAAAAAAAACAATATAAAGAAACTAGACTTCGTAATTCAGCGCAATACTATCCCCACTTGCTATCCCTCCAACCCCTCCCAACTCTATTTCAGCATCGCTGTAGAAAAAGAAAGCATCCACCTTACCATGAGCGGGATTAGCAGGGCTTTGGGATGGGGAAAGGAAAAAAAACAACAACAACAACATAACAAAATCACATCAGGAAAGCGAGGACTAGTCATTACATTTGTTATCAAACAGCAATCATTTTTGCGTACATGTCAGCGCCCCCTGAAAAGCTCTCCGACAAAGTTAGAAGAATGCTTCTTAAAACATGTAACCCGGAGCGCAGATGAACCTACATTACCCTCTGCAAGTTGACCCTTTTTTTTTAATCCGTCCTTTTCTGTATGAACTTTTCCTTAAGTGGCGCTAAATGAATTTCCTGTCATTTCTCAATCTGTCTCCGTCTGCTGCGCATACAAGAGGGCCGCTGTGGGCCTAGACGCCCTTACAACAATGACATCCTTACATGAGGCACAGGAACTGATAAATCGACATTCTCCAGAGGTTTTTCTGTAAGTGAATTGCAATTTAATCAGTGGGAGCATCAGTGTACACATGATAATAAAACGAAACATTAATGGTGGGGCATCACCTCAAAACGAGTGCGTTCTCCTCTAGGGATTCCCATTAGCAGCGTGCAAACAAAAGAAATGGATAAGCGAAGAAAAACAACCAGTGAAACATAGCATCGGGAATACAAAGACACAGAGATAGACATGCATATACTGTATTTATAAGCCTATTGCCCTAAAGATTAGGGTTTGAGCAAAATGAGAACTTACTGCATCACTATATAGAATAATCAACTAAAAGACTTTGTACCATATCTGTGGCACTTAATAAAACGTCCATTCTGCAACTTTACTGTAATAGAGAATGCTCTATTTATGTTTTATCCATCAGGCAAGATAATGTCAAAGGATGGAATTCACACTGGCAAGCATTGCCTACAGTTTTCCTTTGTTTGTTTGTATATTTGTTGCTCTTGCCTGGTTCATGACGTATACCATTCCTGCAGCATACGTCACATCGGGATCAAACTTCCAACTATAGTTCCCGAGTAACTTCTTCTTCTTCTTCTTTTCCTCCTTTCTTCTTTTATTTTCGTCTTTTTCTTTCTTCTACTTCTTGGTATGGCACATTATATATATTGAGTTGATCACGGGTTCACTAATTATGGTTTGTCACGTGGGGAGTAACCACGTGTTGTCAGTATCATTCGTCCGCTATCTGGTGTGGATATGTATAGCAAGCACAACTGTATAGCTAAATTTAGATTACTTTGTCTGTCCCTTCTGAAGTCATCTAGAATCTCACATTATCCTAGGTTCCGTACGAGTAGAATCTAGGTAGAATTCTTTCTTAAGCCTATTGGTACTTGGATTATGATTACGTATAGTATCATCTATACACACTGAATCAAATACCAGTGTTCATGTTGAAAATAGTCTAGGCAGGATGTAACCCGGAGACTTGAGTTCTTTCCAGAAAATCCATTGCATGTTTGGCAAAGTGATGGTAGCCGGCTCTAAAAATCAGACCAAAAAAAAAAATAAAAATAAAAAATAACGGCGTACACTCTACAGGAAACCGGTATATATTTCCTGACATGCGTATTTTGACAACGGCCTGATAGAAACACTTCACACATCTTACGTAGATATGAAGTTAGTGAGTTTCCGTTCCCCCAACGAATTCCGCTGAATATTAACAGTTTTGGGAATGCAGAGAGATTCATGTTGAATTAACTGTATTGATTGTGATTACTTGCCTTTGAGGTTTGTTCTCATGCAGTTATTACACATTCTTGCGGTTTGTGGGAGTATCATGGTATTATGGATGAGGTTCGGGATTTTCAACCTGAAGATGAGTGGTTCACGTCCGGCCAGACGTGTATTTTTGGACCCTAAACTTTAGGAACACTGCCCTTATTGAACCAGATGCATTATATGGAAACCTTACTCACGGATAATGATATTCCCATGGCCCTCTACTAGATCATAACTGAGTGGATAAAGGAGGTCATAGTTATCCTTGTCATTATCGCAATTTAACGTATGATTACTTTGTCCATTTTGTATCACCAACATGAAGCTTAGTGAGTCTTACCTTGTGCACGTCTTGTCGTTCTTTCTAACGCTCTTCGCTAAGAACAGTCTGACCATCAATTTTCTCAGTTTAGGCCGCAGAAGTCATAATTATTTCAACTAAAATTTGCAGCTGTAGCAAAGTACTCGTCAGCCTTATTCATAACTCTCTACCCCCCCCCCCCCCCGTTTGAAAGTGACAAAATTGAAGCACACAGTTCATTTTGTTTGCATCACATTAGTGTCATAGTACAAGGATGTCTTCCACGTGTATGTAAGCACTTTCCTCTTCTTCTTCTTTTTGTGTCTTCGATTTCATTGGAATCTCTGAAAAACTCAGTCGGTTTTGGATGTCATCAACTTTGGTATTTCATTGTTTTGTTATTTCTGTTTCTGGCCAAGATCCTCGTGTTGACACAAAATAATTCACTCTTCGAAATTGTAGCCACTTCATACGAGTGCTTTCGTATCATTGTCAGAACATAATACATAAATACTCATAAGTAAGGTCATAGACACAGTGCGATTGTTGGTGCTTTCATTCTTTTGCTTTTAAAGAGCTGAAAAAGAATATGGGTCTATGTAATTAGTGTACTTGCGTGGGTGTGTGCGGTTTAATAATACACCTGTATAAAAATGGTCTATTCCCATGCGGTGTCGCACATATTTGTAGTGCTGAAATCGACACCAATATTCTTTTCTTTCGTATCTCGACCTTAATAAAGGTTACTAAACTCTTTTTACGTGTCAATAGCTGTGTCTGAAATGTGTGTAATGACTTGTTGCCTGCTGCTTAAAGGCAAAACATAGTTCTCAGAAAGGCTTTAAATTCATCTTCCACCACTTGGAATGTTGCTTGTAATGCATCGAAAGGGTCTACCAAGAAATTTGTCTGGCTGACGCAATTTTGTCAAGATGATGAGTCGTTTTGGAGCATTTTGAGATCCATAAAGTAAAATAATTTCGATCGTATGCCTACGAGCATACTACTTTTTGTTCCTGAAGAGCACTCCCCGTTCAGTAGTAGGTAGATACAACGTTACCTGATGATCTATAGTTCCCTATAGCAGTCATATTTCCCAACAAGCTGCATGTGATTCACTCGTGTGCTTATTTACGTGATACGATCGATGGATACTGCTTTGGCCAGTTTTGTCAAATATCAAAACAAAATAATAAAAACACTGCGTAGCATCCACGAACTTTTATGTTTAGAGATTGCAGTACTGTCGCCGTACCTTTTTGGCCAATATTTCGCATTTGCATCTCTACCAAAAATCTTGTAATCACAGCGTTATTTCATGCATTTCTTATGCGTTCGTGTCCATCATTAGAGCAAAAATTGACAATTTCTGTTAGCGTACGGAAAGGTGTATGTTTTACCTTTAACGATGAAATGAAATGAAATGACGATGACCGGAAATGCATCTTTTGTTTTTCAAGATGTTTAAATTCACCAAGTCGTGCGGGGAAATGTGGAATAGGGTGTGCTACATTAGCCTGAGACAGGTGCTTGTTCCTTGGAAGGTGATTACGCAAACAACTGATAAGTTGAATGGAGTTGGGTGTTTGTCCACTTACAAGGAAATATCTTCACCTGCCTCAAATTATTGACGATCTTTCAACACAGATATTTTTCTGAAGTGGTCATGATACAGCAAAGATCTATACAACATGACGTCACAGGAGTTTTGCATTATGTCCTTGGCAAGTTGATTGACAGAAAAGGTGTATGCTCCTATGTGAAGAGTTTTACTTGCATGTCTGACTCGAGTAGTACTGAGACGTGAAGTGTTGTGAAATATATTTCCCCTTAACGTGATAACCTACGTGTTTTCATTCTTTTCTTACGGTTATTTGATTCTAGAACGTCAATGATGCCAAAGATCCTTAGAATGGGAACGCGTCAATGCATACTTTGCTCTGATGTAACCACGAAGATTTTGACGTAATGTTTGTTTGGTCTTTCCACATTCTTCCGTTTAACTTCACTCTATCACTATCGCTTCAGAAGAAAGATATGTATTCTTGAGCCGCTGAATAAGAAAGCTACGGCGAGCGGAGGTCCAAAATGATCAGCATTCCCTGACATCGAGGGAATAATGATAACACATCGTTTGTGAAAAGGAGACGCGCTGTATGGCTTTGCAATTACTGAAATTTCAACAGGCTGCCAGTCTGTTGTAAAGACGAGATTAGATGGGTAATGATAACAGGAACAACTAGATTCAACCTGTCACCTGGTCCTAGTTCTTCGTTACACAGTTCCCTTTGCAAATGCGCATTTTGGCTCCCACCGTCAGCTTTCCCCGCCCATAATGAAAAATTAACGCGGCGGCCCTACAGCAGCTCTTTAATCGCCGTGCCAAGCATTTAGAGGGTTATTCGGCAAAGACTCTGCCGCAGGGTCTCGGAGGGCTAAGATGTGAAAATAAGTAGCTCTTTGTGACACTTTGACCATAGGCGAGCACACGGCTGATTGCTTAACCATGTGACACTTTGTTTGGACGTTATCACCTCGCAATGACGTAAATAAATACTCGCGCATACAATCGCAGCGCGTCCGCTTTTCCTGTCCACGGTGCTAACCAACTTACGTCATTTACAATATGACTAAACAAATATGTCTTGTCAGTAACGCCTTTTTATTCTTACCGCAGAGATTCTCTGAATTCAATAGCGATTCCGCGGACTTGCCTCGACTGCGGTAGCCATTTGATAGTTGCTGATTTCCTCCGCGGATACTGGCGTAAACATGACACTCTAACAATGTCTAAGACAACATTATGATTCGTTACCGTGGGAAAATTAATTGAAATCATGTTGACGGCATTCCTATTCTGATCCTATCAAACTATTGCATCCGATGTGACAGCGCCATTTTGCTGGCAATGTTAAGCCTTGTCACCCCCCCCCCCTCCCCTTTTCTCCATTCGTTGCGACTAAAAAGGCCAGTAGGATTGATTACCACAGAATTGCGTTACTGATCCCGATCTTCTTCCAACCGCGTGCAGTTGGTGTCCCAAAGAAGTCACTGTGGACGGATAACCGGACGCGAACAGTCGAATTGGAGCCATCCCTTGTCTTTCTCTCAAAACGCGGACCGCCTCCTCAAGCGATAAACTCTGAGGCCGCGGAAAATGGAGGATGAGGAACCTTACACTCGGAAGGAAATCGGCCGCGCTCTCCGGGCATATTGTTCCCTCGCCGCGAGATAAACTTGTCATGGAATTTCACGATTTTGCATTTGCCGGCAATAAGCGACAGCACTGGAAATTGTTTGGAAGGAACAAGAACTCCCAATTTCATTGACAAGTCGGTGTATCCTCCCCTGCTGCTTCGTTTCCATAACCGAGGATTTTCCCGCGAGATCTTCACGCGTCCTCTTTCCGCGCGTCCGCAAACAAAACAAAACAAAACAAAGCAAAACAAAACAAACGATACCCTCCATTTTCTTATGCAACTAACGCCTTATCTCTATGATGCAATACGAAATCTGTTTGTGACATTTAAAATGTGTAGAATGAGACCGCTGATGTTCAGCGACTTGTTTTTATTCTACACAGAATATTTCCACTGCCAGGTCATTAGTCTTTTAATAGAAACCATTGCATCTTATTCCAAATTCACACAAGGACGATAAATGTTAATTCCGTTCTTTGTTCAAATTACGATTCGCCTTGTTAGTGTTTGCCCCTTAAGGCCACCTTACATTGTGGCTCCAACATTTTAATGACTTTGCATCCTTGAGCTGAATAAATGACCAAGCTGATTATCGAAGGAAATAATGTTTTCTATTAATGAAACATATTAATGAGAGGCAATGCCGATGTTAAGGGGCAGATTGACGGTCTGTGTTCGAACTCATCACTCTTCTTCTCTACTTAGGTGACGGTAACCTTTCCTGAAGGTCGATCAAAAGCCAAATAGAGTAAGACATTTTCATTTTGAGTAGGGGTGCCATACCAATTTAATTTTAGCTTACCCAAGTTGTGTGCGTGGGTAGTTGCGTGTGATTGTGTTATGGTATGTAGCTGTGAGTGAGTGGGTGTGCGCGCGCACGTGTGTTTGAGTACTAGTATGTAAGTTGTTCGAAGTAGATGTCTGTCTTACTTCATTATAGTTAATGCTTTGTCCCATGGGTTGTACTCGAATATCCTCATGACTGAATGCGGAGCCTTGATTAGATAATGACAATAAGATCAATGACACTTTTAGAAGAGATCCGTGTGTTTTCAATAGTAATACATCTCACCCTCACGCCGTCGTACTCAAGAAGATGGCGACAGGCACTGCTGCACGTTAACACACAATACAAGTGGTTTCATTAACGGTGATATGATTGTGTGGGCGGGTGTCCTAATGTGCGTACATAAGTATGTCAATAAATATCATGGCACATGTCGTGCATGTGGGTACATTTAGTCATTTTCTATTTTAGGACCGACGTAACAAGACGTTCAGCGCTACTTCAGCAAAACTGTCATCAAGTCGTCACATTGTAACGTGTTTTATTATTATTATTATTATTATTATTATTGGCGGGAATAGTATAGAACAAAGCGTGTGGCGTTGCTAACGTCTGTTAATTTTGAGCAGCAGAAATGCACGCAGTGAGTAAAGTTCGTAAGCTTTAGCATCGATGACAATAGCACTTCAAGTAGCCCGTCGTATTGACCGATTTACGACCTGGGAAATGCCACTGGACAACTTTGCCTCACCTATCGATCTTTTGGTTCAGAGTGGCTGAGCGTTCGATCTGACATTTCGCTTCAAGCCAAAATGACATTCAGCGGATGATAATGGTGTGGACATTCGTATCTCGTTATGCCCTATAAGAAGAGCCAATGCATAATTCTTGCCGCCAGAAGCAAAGGGGAAAAAAAGAACAAAGACTAAGAAAGAAAGAAAAGAAATCCTATGATGCCTCTATTTTCTTGGACATTTCTTAATATTTAATCACTTTCAAATCGGCAACCAAGATACCCGTTTTAAGTGAAATGCTTGCCAAACGTAAAGTCTGTGATATGATTGATGATCGTACGCACACGGCAGGCATTCAGCGTTACATTTTGCGTCTATATTTGGTTTAAACAATGTATCTCTGAATCCTGACAAATGGGATTCCGCAGCACGCGAAGAAAAATTGCAAAGAGACGCAGATAGCTCGTCATTGTTGTCGAGTCGTCAGGGGGAAAATGCCAGTGACAAATACAAGTCTTAAGGATATCTTATTCAAATCTCATGCACCATTACACCAATTCACTCTCGAGAATATGGAGTATGGGAGGAGAATAGAGAGATAGCTTGAGAGAGAGAGAGAGAGAGAGAGAGAGAGAATAGGAAAGAAAGAGACAAATTAAACAATAAAATGGGTTTACCCACAAAAATAGCAGACATTGTAATGTTGGTAGAAGTTAACATTCATTGAAATTTAGCTGTGTCGTATTTGACGTCCAAAAGCTATTTTGTTTTTCATCTGCCGTTGCACGGGTGATTGTATATGGGATTGGTCTTCTGGTGAAATTTTGTATGAAGAATCGCGCTTCTGTAAGAAGATTGGCAATGTTGTTGTTGTTGTTGTTGTTGTTGTGTTTCTCTCCCTGTAACCTTTCATTTCTTCCACAAAATTATATATTTCAGTAAAAAACCACGACTACCAAAGTCAATGTGTACTCAGCAGACATTGAGTGAAAAAACAACAACCTGATGACACTTTTTTCTTCTTTTTTTAACAAAGCCAGTAAAGTTCTCGCTCTATTTTCATAATTAAGGAAAAGGTAACTAAGGACGGTTTTCCATGTTACAAGTATTGTACTTCATCATAATGATTGTAATTGTTGTAACTCGGTGTTAAGACAACAAACATTGGTTAGAAGAATCGCGTTCAGGGGCTGCATCAACACATCGAACTTGCAATGGAGCACTGATTGATTTTAGGTTTTTTTCCCGTTTCAGTTTACATTGCGAGAACTGAAACAGTAGCTTGGATGACTTCTACCACATGCTAATTTGGTTTCTACTTGCACGTATACGAGAAATTTTGAGGTTCTTAGCTAACTGCGGAGGTTCAGGTGGATTAGCGAATTACGGCAACGCCGCGAAGACGCCACGAAAAGATAGGGATGGATTAGATATGGTAACTTCTCAAACAGTCTGCCATAGACACTGTTGTTGGGGGTGTTTGTTTTTGTGCCATTCTCATTAATTATTGTGACAAAAGTATCAGTCTATGTTCTGTTTCTCGTCTAACTTGTCTTTTCTTCCTTAACTCTTTTTATTTGCTTCGTTCCATCTTGCTAGTTGGTTTTCGACTCTATAGATTCAATTCAATTCAAATCTATTTCATTTTTTTGACAAGAATACATAGGACCTATACATCATGTAAATACATATACTTTCTTTGGTAACTGATAATAAGCTAAGCAAAATAATGCTAAATAAGAAGAGTATACAGTAATTGTGGGACCTTGTAGTAATTATATATTGTCGTGATAATTAAAGTGATCAAAATGAAGTAAACAATACGAGAAGTGGTAAAAATCCCCTGTATTGAAAAAAAAAATCCACAGCAAATTCGTAAATCTGAAAGGCCCATGCAGGCCTGTTTTGGGACTGGTTTTCAGTAGTAAAGCATTAATTTTCTCGATCAAAGGCAATTGCTCTTTTCTGTAAGAAGAGTGTTGCCGTGAATGCCAGTTTGTTTCTAATGAGAACGGTGTCTGGACACGCCCACTTATTAACCACCCAGTGTCTGAGTGCTGCAGTGTTCTCCGGGTTGATTGCCACGAGTGTTGGCCGCGCGCTCCCCGGCAAGCTTCCGTTGAAACGTCAATCATTAAAGGTGCTTTTGAGACCTGACAGAAATTGCCGTAATTGCTCTTTTGCTTCTGCACGATTGTTATATCCGCTTCCGCGAAGATCTAAATGACAAAAGTAAACCCCGTTAGGGGAAATAGGGCGCCTAATAGCAGCTCGACACGGGGGAAAGCGGTCATAAATGAAATTATGTTCGGCTTCAAATACCACACGTTAGCATAAACAGAAAACCGATATTATCATCCAAGATTTCTCCACGACGGAGCGCGGGTTGCTATAGCGTTGTGGAGCCCAACATAGCTAGGTCTTCAGCCAATTTGTGTTTTCTGGGTTTGGTTTTTTTTTTTCTTTTTTTCGTGTGTGTGTGTGTGTGTGTGTGTTATTGGGTGACATAGAGTAATGGGTGAGCTGGACAGGCGGCTTCTTTTCGTCTGAGCCTTGACCCAGTTAAAGTGATTAAACAGTACAAGGACTCTGATTGGGATTGCCAGTGACTTCGGAAAGAGGCACTTTCGTAGAATGCGAGATGACTGTGTATATTTTCTAGTGATACATGACAGACCAACGGATGATTTATAAGCGAGAGTGAAAGAGAGAATGAGAGAAGAACAAGAAGAAGAAGAAGGAGGAGGAGGAGGAGAAAAGCATCATGACAGCTTCGACATCTTACTTCAATGTAAATTGCTTTTCCCATTTTTTTTTTTGTAACTCTGCCTAACGATTTAATATCAGGATAAGCTCGCGTCATACATGCACCCTCATGCGTTTAGCGGGATTTAGACGAAGTTGGATGTGAGCCGGTGAGTCAAGAGAAATCATGATATTCGAATGGTTCACTGCAAATAATGAAACAGGCGAAAATTGTAATGTCCAATTCCCCATCAGTGTTTAGTCATCGTACACTGTTCAGGAAAAACAAAAAATAAGCGCATTTGGATTGCCTCGTATAGCATTGTCTGACAGCACTTTTGGTTACAATGCACACATAATATCAGATGATGTCTGATGATTTCTGAGTTTTTTTTTTTTCTAAAGGTTACGTAGCAGTGGAATATTACAGTTTGTAGTACGCCTTTTGTGTATTAATTTTTGTTCCTGGGGCATGAATACCACCTGGTGTTTGAACGTGGAGATTCGAGTATTTCATTTTCATGCAGCATGCAAATGAAAGGCAAACTTTATTTCTTTCTATCTTTTGTCTGTTTGTTTTTTTTTTTTTGAGCCCGCAGTATCCTTTGTTGCTTTTCATATAAGGCCGAGACTCTATCCCCCCCCCCCTCCCATCGAAGTCTAGTCAAACTATAGACTTCAGCCTTTATATTTATTGTCTCAACGTGATTTCTAAAAGGTTGGTACGTGTTGTAAGACGTCAGTTTTCCTTCCCCTTCAGGATCTTTCTTTCCTTTTCTTTTGTTTTAACTGTGTTGAGAGAACCATGAGGGCGGTATTTATTATTCCAGTGGGCAGTTACCCTCTCTCGATGCCTGAAGACGCTTTGCTTGAGTCATTAGAGATTCCGTGTTTTGTGTTTCGTGTCATATTTTGCACTGAGAGGAAAAAGATGCAAAGTGTTCGACAGGTAAAGGATGCCACATGGATATCGTGACACATGTGATTTTATCCAACGTACCTTGCTGTAGTACTTAGGCCTTTGCCCTTCCTCCCCCCCCCCCCCCCCCATTTATCAGAACCATACCTCAATGGCATGGCACCTCAGGGAGAATTTTGAAATAGAAATGGAAACATTATATTCACGTTTATCCATTTCTACAAGTACGATTCGAATGAAAGTAAGTCTTTTTCCCCCTTACCCTTCTAGTTCTCTTCGTTAAAGCTTATATTGAAATATGGAGGCTTTAATGCAGAAGTTTTCAGTGTGTTTCAGCTTTTATGCCGTGGTAACACTAAGCACCCTAAAACTTCGAAAGAATTGGGCTTGCACATACTGGTTCTCTTAAATATTCCGAATGAAAAAAAAAAATGGAGATGACAGCTAAACTCACTTTCCCTGATGAATGAAGTGAATCAACGACTGCATTATTTCATGTACGTCATCACGAAAAAACAACATTTTTAAAATTCCGTTCCGATCGAGCTAAACTTGACATTTTGCAATCAAACGAAATGTTGCATCAATAGGGTCAATAAATTCCTTTCTTTTGTTTCTTGCGGGGGGGGGGGAGAACAAGACTTTCTCCGGTAGTATTCACTCTAATGTGTCATTATGAATTTATGAAGTAAAGTCATATCTACTGCATCAAGTCGCCTGTTTGAGATGCGTCAAACATGATCTATAATTCATGAACCGACCCCGCGACAAAGTGTCCTGGGGACAGTGGGAAAATCGTCTTAATGAAACTGTCACATCCCATACAGCAGATCGGAGGAGTAATTATTCAGCTTGTCGATATCGATTTGCTCGTGCGGTGTTGTCGTTTAGTAGAGATCATATCCCTCCTCTAGTGTTCATACCGACACTCCTTTAATTTGTTTCTTTTGTTTTGCATTTGGTTCTTGTTGTGTGTGTTGTTGTTCTACATTATACGCTACAAGGCCTATATGCACATATACAGTTGTAAGGTGTCGATTGTACATTAATACGAAGAGTGCACTTTTTACCATCATTGTCAAGGAAATTACCCACGAACATCATCGTTGCTGTTGCTGTGGGTGGTGGGTGCGTGTATGTGTTTGTGCGTGTGTGCGCGCGCGTTTTTGTTGTACTTTTTTTTTTTTTTAATCAGCTATCTAATGAAATCGCCGCCACATATTTCCCATGGATATCACAGATTTTGGACTTTGATTTAACCATGGCTTTGTTCACAATACTGAGTAGATTTTGGTTGGGTTGGTTTGCATATTATCACCTGCGTATGAAGCACTATATTCTCGTGGTGAGGCCTACTTGACCCCATGTTGCATAACTGCAGCTTCCATAGCAATAGTTTTAATTGCTCGCAGCCGATAGCTAAATATTGTCCGCCAGCGTTTGTCATGGTAACTGTATTTGTGTGTTTTTCATCTGAAGTAGAGTTCTGTATTGATAGGGTTTACCTCGGAATAGACTGTCTTTATCAGCTATTATTGTGTACTGCATGATATACATTGTCACAGTATGATTGAGATTTGATACAGTCCAACCTGTCTATATCGGCCGCGCAAAGGAGATGAAAAGAGTGGCCGTTATAGACAGGTTATATTCTAGATGTCGTGTGTATGGCATGCATGTACAGTTTTCATGTACATTGTATCATATACAAGTGCTTATATGCACATGTATGCGTATTCCACTTAGTGTGCACGTGCTTTATGTATTGAACAATGCCGTTATTGATTGAGTTGTTCCGTGGAACAATGGTAGTTGAGACAGTTGAGGCCGTGGAGCTACACTACAGCTCCATGGTTATTCCAAATGAGTGTGCATGAAATACAGTAAGCAAGTTTTTCACGAGTTCATTACTATACCTGAATGCATGGCCAGCACGGTTGCAAAACAGAAAAAAATATATATATATATATCGGCTCGGCTCTGGCTCCATATGGGTCTGTGGCCGCTATACACAGGTCAAAATCTACCGCGGGAAACAAAATTGGTGTGGCCGGCGACCGCATGGCGTTAGACAGATGGCCACTATCACAGAGTCTTTCACATGGCTTTTTCTATCGGAGGATTTTTTCAGTGGCCGTACACACCAGGTGGCCGCTATAGAGATAAGCCAAAATTGACCGTAGTCTCGACATTTCGACTATGGAATTGCCATGAACGCGGCGGTTAATGTACCATGAACCCATGCCACGAGACAGGTCGTGTCAATGACCAGCGGACGAAATCGAGAATCCTCGCTACGCTGAGCACTTGAGCTGGCGAGAAAAACGCGACATTCTGCACCCACTTGAGGACAGCTGCGGCTTTTCTCCTATACCCCTTGTCATTCTCGTCTCCTTTCCAAGCTAAAGAATGTACACACAAAGATGAAGTCCTACCTAAATGTCATGATGTCTGGTCTCCTGACAACAACAACAACAGCAACAATAAAACGTGAAACATGTTGCATACCTGGTTGATCGGGATGTCAAAGTGCATTTCTTGCATACTCATTTAAAGTACGATGACTTAATGAACCATCTACAAAATGACTCCTGTGCTTGTTTCTCTTCTACCTGATGGCATTAAGAAAAATAGAAATGCCATTTTGTCAAATGAAAATATTGTTGTTTTGGCAAATTTGTCTTCGAATAACAACGACATTTCGCAGAAATATTAGAAAAGGAAAAATGAGGGCATCTGAAGGTCACGGAGAAGCCATTAAGCACTTAAAAAACGTGGGTTTGGGGAGACTACACATCAGTAATATTGCTTCTTTCTGAGCTCTCCTTTTCTCTCAGTTTTTTTTTTGTTTGTTTGTGCAAATGCTATGAGTGTGTGTTTGTATGTGGGTGTTCTTGAGCAATGCATTATTTGATTGTTTTTCATCGTTTCTGCGCTTGAAGCTGAAGTTCCATGGCACTAGTCTTGGCCTCCTAAATAAGAAAATTATATATTCATAAATGTTCACGTTCATATGAAATTATAATATATGTGAATACATATAGGTCTATAGATTTTGGCTGTCACATTTCTTCGGAGACGGTAATATTATAGATATGTGTGAATGCATAAACATGATGATGTACATAATGTAGTCATCCAGATTCCCCCCCCCCCCATCTTTTAAATGCCTTTATCATGATATGCTTGCGAAAGCTATTATTGATCTAATCCAGAGGTATGAGGTGAAAACAAAATCAATACTGTAAAAAGAAACACTAGACAAAGTCTATACTCACTAGATCAGTATACTTTTATTTCATATACCCGACTATGAATATGAACATCCCTGGGTTTCTATTTTCATCATTCATGACGTAACTGTCGAAAGACATTAATGCATCAGACTGATTTGGTTCACGTCGCAAAACACAATGCTGAAAATTTCTTCTGGTGACAGAGAAAATAACTCCTTCTTATAATTCCCACTCCACAATGTATTTATTTTCGTTTACCTTCCTGCTGTGGGTATTGAATAAGGGATCCCGCTTGTTCATAAATCCTTTCTGAGATTACTCGCTGCATGGCGAAAAGAAATAGAGCGGATAGTTCAACTTGTTTTGCACGTATTATATATAATGTGACCCTGCATCACAAAACCAACAAAAAGTCGCCAGACATGGATTTTTAGTTAGGGTAGATTCTGAAAGAGCAGACTCTAATCTTTAAAATAATGTATAACTCGATTCAAATGGACTCTCCTAACCTATCTAAATATTGGAAAGAAAGCACCCGTTCTGGAAAAGTGTGAACCGAGAAAAGGGGCTCAGAAGTACAGGGTGTATTCAAGCGCTTAATCTTTACCAAGCCGTGCTAGCTCTGCGATGAATGGGACAGAAAACAGGATGTAAACCACTGGAGCAAAAACAATGAAGGGATTATCAGATTAAGTTGAAAGAGAGTATGCTCGATTAACACATTCTGTTCATGGTTAATGCCAACTTTCAAAGCAGTAGCGTTATCCTTTCTAAAGTAAAGAGTTGAAAGTGAAGAGTGTGCAAAGGATTTTCAAGAAATGAAATGAGGTATCTAAGATATACTTGATCTCACAACTCTACAACAAAAAAAAAAAAGTTGGAGAAAGATTGCTGAAAACACACTTTCCCATCCATTTTATGTTCCCAAACTTTGAAATAATATATAAGAAGAATAGCTTTTTCAGAAAGCATGAAAAACTCCAGATGGACATGGTTCACCCGTTTCACCTATTTTTGCGTCCTTAGGTAAAATCAAGGGGTGTAACTTTTTGTTGGGTTTGTGATACATTTTTTTTTTTCAAATAGAGGGAGAGAGGAGAGAGTTTTATACACAGATAGATCTAGAGAGAAAGAGAGAAATAGAGGAAGAGAGTTATTATAAAAATGTGTTATTTCTATTTTGTTTCCGATCACTTCGAATCGTAGGTGATTGAGAAATATGTGTATATATATATATATATATATATATATATATATATATATATATATATATATATATATATATATATATATATATATATATATATATATATATATATATATATATACATATTTATATATATATATATATATATATATATATATATATATGTATATATATTTATATTTATTTATATATATATAATATACTGAAAGAAATTAGACTTGAGGCGGACGTTGCTATACGGGTCATTTTGTCACAAGCATGGTTTTGATTTGATTACGTATTCCTCTCAAATCATCTTCTATAAGTAGTATAAATGGCATGGCCCGTGAACGGAGCGAAAATACTCCGCCTAGCCTAGAACATCACCTAGAAGAAAATAAAAACAACTCGTAACAGTGCGAATGAGATAAGACATTGATTTCTTATATCACAGTATTTTAGATTCGGTCTTGAAAAGCCTGGACTTACCATATTATGGCATTCATTCTTAATCAGCCCAATCCATTCCGTCACACTGTCAGGTTGCAAAAGGCAATCTGAATGGACTGTCCAATTTTAGATGATATCAGCTTTGAGCAGAACACAGATAACAATAGCAACAACAACAACAATAAAATAAAACACCACAGTTATTAACACGCCTTCCCATAATGATGTACGGAAATTTTTTAACAAGTGCATTGACCATACAGTGAGCACACGTTACGTCAGAACACGTGGTCTACAAGTAGAGTTCGGTTGCACTTAGATTAGCGTCGCTCACTACTTTCCATTCGTTTTCTACTACGCACGGTAATATAATAACCTTACTCCGATATTCTACGAATAAGGATTTCTGCACTCGGAGTTAATCCTACCACCTGATACATTTTCCCTTTAACGAAGATGACACGCCGTACGGTACGGTTACTGCTACTTTCACAAGCGGCTTTCGCGTGTGTGTGTATCCAGCTCATTTGGTTTCCCACTTTCCTCTCATTTGTAACATTAAGGGCGAAGTGTCCCTTCTCGTCTTTCCATTCCTTGCTATACTTCCAAGTTTGGCCGGCCATACGCGTCGTCTGGTGTCTTAACTTGTTCTGCATGAATTTCTTCCCGTTTTTTTGTTTTTTAATTCCAGCTTTTGTTCTATATCTAACGAAGAAAATGGACCTTCGCCCGTGTGTGTGTAATGGCTAGTGCCTGCTTGTTCTTCATACGTCAACCTGGATCTCTCCAGAACATTTGTTGTTGTTTTTTCTTACTTCTACCCAGCAGAGTTTCTTTATTTTGGATCAGTATTAGTGTCTTTGTGGCATTATTGTCCAAAGGAAAAAAAATTGTATCTGTGGTGACCTTTTTTGAGCTCTGGTCTGAAGAACTCGGAAAACGTGCACTATATACGCCTGATATCTTCAAGCGCGTGCAGTGCAAATATCTTGTGTTGCTGACACGATATGATAAATTGGTCTTATCTCGCATACATAATGGCTTGTTATTGGTTCGATTTGATATGACTCAGTGGCGTTATCAGTCCAATAATACTGCATACATTTTAATTCATTGCCGGCCCTCCTGCCGGAGTAATGAAAGATGAGCGCAGTCATCGCCTGACCTCTTTCGAATGGCAGTAATTTCATTATCCACCATAACTTGCGCCTTTGACAAATAGGCTAAAATATGCAGCGCTACTTTCATACTGAGATCATAATTATTTGCGGCACTTTTTAGTATTTGAATGACCCCCCCGCGCGCACTTTCTCCAAACCATTCACGTCAGTAATTCAAACACCAACATGCGTATCAGTATACGCATTTAAAACAAAACACACCCACATCACACCGAAACATCTATACCTTGATATGTAATTTTTATGCCAAATTCTGCCCAATTCTATACTTACCCATCTATTATGATATAAAAAGAGAACGAGAAAATTGTTTGAAGGATGTTCAAACATCGTATTTAATGTCGCTTTAGTTTTGACAGTTTAATTCGCCCTATTATTTATGCATATTCCTTCACATTTAGAAAGTACGCATTATCCCACCTTTGCCGATTGGCTAAGTCGCTCGTTGGTTTATACTTTAAGGATTTATCGCATTCTTTATCATCTTTATAGTGACAGTGGTTGAACCATTAGGACTCCTATTGAGGAAAAAAGAAACGTAAAGAAACTCGTAAACGAGACAAAGTTCGCCAGAGAGGTACCGTAAATCAACGGCTTTCTCTTTTTTAATTTATCAGTTTACCCTCATCAACAATGTTCTCTTCTGAATGATATATTACGTCCCATAATGGGCACAATAGAAGTATTCTGTCACGTGAGGGTAAATACCTTGACATGTGACAAAATGTCGCCCCGACACCTTCCTTAAAGCATCTTCAATCTACACGGGCCTCCGCTATAATATGATTAATGAACCATGTCTCTTTTCTTCGTATAAGGATCAATTCAAAATATAAAAAGGACGAATGAATATGCCGGAATGATAATTTCATGCGACTGAAAACGCGTTAAGAAAGCGCAGTCTTCAAAATTACAAACACATTTCAAGACTTCGAAAAGTCGGGAGGGCTTTCCCGCCGAAAGAGAAAATAAGAATTCTCCCAACGCAGCTGCTATTCGTAAAATATTGACATGAACTTTCCAATTATCCAAAACGATATTTCTCCATTTGCATTCGATTCCTCAGGGTGGCGCGGATCTAATATGACGGTGTTGTTTCAAAAGTGAGCGAGAGAGAGAGAGAGAGAGAGAGAGGGTGATAGAATCAGAAAGAGAGAGAAGAAGAGAGAAAAACCGAGTAAAATGATCAAACTAGCTCTCGTTATTCTGACCATCTCCCAATGGTTTCAAAAAAAAAAATAATTAATTCTACTGAACCGCTCGCGTGAAGAAAAGATCCACGCCATTGAAGTGAATTCTCATCACTTCTCGTTCCGTCTTTCCCACCTTCGTTATTTCCGTCTCCCTTTATCTTCATCTCTTTTTATATATATTTTATATTCTTCTATTCCTCTTTGTCTTATTTCTCATTTTCTAGACAGGTTTATACTCCAGAGCTCCGTACCTCTCTCTTCAGCCATTTCTCTCCTCTCGTCACAATTCTTCTACCAACTCCCCCTACAATCATCGTTCGTGTTGGACGTCATTGTCCACCAGAGAAAAGAACACGTTGTAAAAGAGCACGTGTTCGGTTGGGGGTAAAATTGATAAAAGACGTAAGACGCTAAGTTAACGCTTTTTCTTTCTTTTCTTTTTTTTTTCTCCATGAGTTCATTTTCAAGGCATACTTCACACGTACTTTGACCGCGCGTAACACCATATTTGATACACAGTTTTAAGGGGGAGCAACGAAAGGAGAAGAGTGAACCACCCTTTGAATATCTATTATAAAATGATGAAGCGAATCGTAATAACATGATTGGTTGAGAGTGAATAAGCATTTATTTTTTGCCTAACATGTGATTTTGCCTGTGACCGGTCATTAGTAAAGTGTAATGACCGGTCGTTAGCACTTTCACGTGGCAATGGTGACTGGCCGAGATTTCATAATTTTCTTTACTTGCGAAAGTTACCCACAATTGAAATTTTCTTGACTGAAGAAAAAGAAGAGCTGTTTTGTGGGACTGATCAGACGACAAGGATCTGCTTCATCATTTTATCAAAAAAAAATATATATATATATATTTTTTTTCTTTGCTCAAAGTTTTCGCTATTTTTATTATTTCTGGTCAGTTTTTCCTTCCTTGTTTCAATATATATATATATATATATATATGTATATATATATATATATATATATATATATATATATATATACACGACATTTTACTCTGGCATTAGTATAATTACCTACACCCAGTCCCTTCGAAACATTGAAAACACCCTGCGCTATCGCTCCGGGCTTGTCACACTGTAGGTTCCGAAGGTACCTTGTGTAATGGCCAATCCTTGTTAGTTACTGATCTGTGCTTTGTTTATATTTATTCAGTTCCGTCACTGATTTGCTTCGAATATACTTAATCGAAAACATCACAAAGAAAGAACTGTACTAATTATATCAATATACCTAATGTTCAGGATGTTTGAAAATATACCATTATGTATCCATTATGATTTATTTATAGTTGATATAATGTAGGTACGTTATTTATATGCATGTATACATATATACATACATACATAAATACATACATATATACAGGTGTATACATACAGGCAGACATACATACATATTATTATGTATGTGTGTCTGTGTGTGAGTATGTACACTACGTGTATATTTGTTTGTTTGTCTACCTCACGCTTTTTCGATTGTTTTCAAATACCTTTATATTAGCACCGTGTCTTTTCAACTTGCGTACTTTACTTCCTTTTGAGGCTAGTCTCCGTAAGTCGTTACGTTGCATATCTACTTGTTTCTTCCACCGTGTCGACGATATTACCGCTGAGAACTTCATGATGACCATCTGGTATTTGGCGAACCACTGCAATTTTCTACCGCTGTCCCCTTTATCTAACATCATAGGTGAAATCTTCTCGCTGTTCTTGTTTTCTCATCCGGGGTGATGCTGGAAACTGCAGCGACCAGTGCGTGCTATTTAGAGAAAATGTGCCTTTTGTGAAGGCAAGGGTCACGGCAATGAGAGTCTGCATTGAGCGCGTGTCTCCTAAAGGTGAAAAGGTTCGCGATCTTTTGACCGGCAAACATAATACGACGTCCCTCGAGCATCTTTGTATCAGAAGTTCACTCGAAAATGTGTATGCTGCTGACTTCGAGCTTTGCGTTTGATGAACACGCACAACCGACACGACAGGAACTGTGTGTGGCGTTTCATCGTACTTAGTCACTTACTTAACCCGTTCCATACGGGAACCTGGTATTAAATCTATGGACATTTCAGAATTCAGTATGGAACGGTTTAATCATGCTTAGTCTTTATCATTTACTTATTATTACCTATTACTTATTGTCATTATAGTTTTGCCGACGTTGGTTTGTCTGTTTGGATGTATGTACGTATGTATGTATGTATGTATGTATGTTTGTTTGTTTGTTTATCAAAGGATTTGGATGAAAATTTCAGGAAAAGTTGATAATAACACAGGAAACAAATGATTAAATTTTGGTCTAGATTGATAATTGTTGTTGTTGTTGTTGTTGTTGTTGTTGTTGTTGTTGTTGTTGTTGTTGTTGTTGTTGTTGAGGTTGTTGAATGATTATTTTTTTAATTGGGAAATAGGGCCATGTTCAGCATATATAACTTCACAATAGATAGCCAGATTACTTAGCATCGCCATCACTCTTTTGTACATCCCCAACACCATCATGATAATGACCTTTGATTAAATTTTATCACGCAGGGAGAGTAAAGAAATGTAGCATGGCACGGAAATCCCAATAATATGGGTGAAAATGAGCTCGCCTAATGTGTCTTCGAGAGCTTTTCTAGTTTTATGCAGTGATGGATATTAAGATAGAAGGAGAGAATTTAAAGAACTTTTCCCCGTTGATAAAATAGCTAACCTCATGCAAAGCCTAATGATCACTCTAATGTCACTGCCTGAATCTCTGGCTTACAATGTAACACGGGACTCTGAATTAAGCATTATTCCTCGCTCGTTCCCTCGTGTAAAGATATGGTAATCTTCTTCCGATATTAGCTCAAATGCAATTGTGGATGAAATCCGGGGTGAGGTGAGGTCCCTGTAGTCTTTACGTAAACTCCATTTTTCCCCGTCATGATTTCGATTTTCTGTCCTATAATTATTCTCTCCCGTTCTCTGTCGGGATTCATGTAATGAGCACGTAGCTTTAAAACTTATTTAAAACAAAATTGTATTTTTGTAAAGAGAAAATTGAGCACTCTCGTATTTCGTACGTTTTGTTTCATATGGCGTTCGTGCCAAGAATAGGAAAAGTGAAATTTTATCAAAATTGGCCAGTGCCAATCGTCTCGATACCTGCGTCCCTTGTACAAGTAGATTGAATTAGATTCATAACAACTTAAAGTTCCAGTTTCACAGCTTTTTATAGCTGTCCATCTCATATTTAGACAAAAAGGACAGTCCTTAGTGAAAATTTTCACTTTTATTTTCCAGAGGTTCAAATCGCTTGCTTCACACGTAGAATAAAACGTATACCAGTACCGGTACAATCGCCTTCAATTTCACTTCTCAGAAGTCCTTGCATACCATACTGTTTCTTTCACTATAACAATGGGCAATATTAGATTCACTCACAATAACATCTACACCAATACACACAGAGCTCGCACACACTTTTTTTGTGATGATTCTTTATTCGAATGTTTTTAAAATTTGTCATAGAATTAACATTCACAATAACAGGCAACATTTTTACAATGACAATAACATTATACACAAACATTGTACAGAGATATGTCATATCTTACAGATCCTACATCAGGACTTATTAATTTTGATCAAAAAACGAAATTCGTTTGTTGTTTTTTGTGTGGGTGCGTTTTTTACACACATAATATTCTCGCAATATGCCCCAAACTGGGGACACGATGGTTTGCTCAAGGCAATTGGGCACATTTCATCATCTATTGTCTGTTTCTGAAAAATACACTTTTCTATGTTGCGAAAACTGACGAATTCTAACCGAAAAGCCATCAGATCTGTCAGAAATAAAATTTAAATTCAGTCTAGCAAGTACAAACAAACGAACAAGCAAACAAAGAAACACCAGGCTCAATGCAGTGTATAAGCGCAGACACACAATCTTGAGGAAATACGTGTAAAAATTTCCGAATTTCCAAATTTCCCCATCCGAACAGTCTAAAGTACTATTTGGCCACATACTTTTTTTTTTGTCTAAGCACTATTCGCCCACACACATATACACGCACGTACGCAGGCGCACACACACAGATACACACACACCCACACACCCACACCTACACACCAAACAGAAAGTTGGTGACTTTGTTTCATGTCGTACCACTCCTCTGCTATGCAAACTTGCCACACATCGCTAGTAAAATCTAATAAAGGTGGCGAGTTGGCACCTCGCGTGTCACTCTCATGTTACGGTCTTCAAAAAGCAGGTTACACATTTTAGGAAAGCATTACTGGTAGAACGGTGCATATAGCAACCATATCGAAGTTAATAATTCATTTCCAATATGAGGAAATATGCTTTGTTTTCCTTTTAACTTTTTCCTCTGCCTCTCTGTCTGTCTGTCTGTCTCTCTATCTCAACCTCACTTTAACGCTGCGTTGTAGAATACCAGCTAACTAAAAGTGATGTACATACCACGAAAGGTCAATAAATTTTTCATTTAGTAATGGACATCTCATTATAAGCGGACGTGCATAAATTTTGGCTTCTCGTTTCGACTACTTGGCGGTATATAGAGGCAGGAATGATTGGAATGTTGATGGCAGCAACGCCACTGGACGCGTAATAATGCCACGTGACAATAAGAAGAGATGACAAAAAGATGAATGATGAATAGACAAGGATGATGACAAAAGAATGGAGACAAAGAAAGATGCCTGAGGATAGGAATGGCTGACACACACACATGAAGAACATTAAAGCACAGACAGCATTCATCAGTATCACACCTATAGAACAAACATGGCACACAAAGACACGCGTAGAAGCAGCCCACCAGGTCTCGTGGTTAAATAAGTCGAAAATTAATTACTGACAAACACGAACATACGCACACATACGCATACGTACAAATAGCAACGTACGAGACACGCAGGCATGTTTCCATTTGTTAGTTGTGGTTGCCGCTTCTCTTTCTTACCTTACCCTTTAAAAACAAACAAACTACAAAGTGATAGTCAAGTTGAATATCGAACGAATCTATATCAGTATCACTTCTTTTCATCCCGCTATGTCTAAGAACGAGCATATCCAAGATGTAAATTACGCCGTCCTCGAAATAAAGATCATTTTCTACTAACATTTTGGGACGCAGAAGTAAGATTAGGAGCTAGCATCAATAATTGATATTCTCGATCGCGGTATCTGGGCCTGGATATGGCTTGAAGGCTAATTGTCCTGGGTGACGAACGGGTAATTTTCAAGGGTTAGTAGCCTCGAAGATCACTCGGGACGCGGCAGGGGACAGTATGAGGGACAGGTTAATGGAAGGATCTGCAGCCCGATTCTTAAAAGAACACTTGGAAAACGCTTTGGGGTCTGAAAAAAGGGGCAATCCTGCAATCTTATTCTTCCCCCGACGGTATCTTAGAATATTGGAGTGAGAGACAGTGAGATGAAGAACTGTGCTTTAACATCACAGAGGCTGTATAGCCTGTAATAATTATGTGACTGCGTTGCTGTGGCACCGCCGGTCATATTTCAAATTTTCCATGCATGATATCAAACAATCTATACCGTACATTCTGTTGGGGGAATAGACAGTTTGAATGCTGTGTCGTATGTGGAGTCCAGAATGTGGAGTCCATGAAAATCATGATCAGGTTTCTAAATTGCCCCATTACATTATGGGTTTCTCTATCCAAAGAGCTGCAAAAATTCGATCCTTTGCGTCATTGATTTAATAAATGTTCTAACTCACGCGCAAGATTCAGCTTTGTATTTTTTCGAAGCTATATATGAAAAGCTTGCTTCCAAAAGGGGCTAGAACCATCGTTTTTCAATGGATTTAACGCCTTTTTGAAGCAAGCTCTTCATATGCTGTCAGGTTCATCCGTAATTGGTACAGAACCAGGCCTGTCCCGGCCGAGACTCGAATTCCAGCAGCGGAGCCGCTTCCCATTTAGTCGTTTTCAAGTTCGTCATGCCGTTCATCTGGGAATTAGTCCCGCGCGCTCCGTCTGTGTTCCTTGTTAATGTTACAAAAGTGAATCGATTTACCGTTTCTTTCTTTTTTTTTGTTAGCTTAATAGGAGACAGCACTAAACTCATAATATGAGCTCTCAAAATCACACGTTCTAAATTTGTGGACGTCTTTTTTTCCCGCCTCAAAGAAGACAACATGGGTATGGTCCATGCCGAGGTCAGATTCAACATGATTTAAGAAGGATGCGCTCTCTCCATTTCCCCCGCTATCTTCGGCACGAGGGAGACCGGGGAAGACATGGGGGAGGAGAAAGAGGAGGAGGATAGACTACTAAAGACATAATCCCACTGAGCGAAAATCACAAAGGCGATGCCTGCGCGTCTGGCGATTACTGTTTTAATCATACCCGAGCGCGGAGACGTTGGTGTCCAAATATAGCAGTACATGAAGATAGGCAAGGAGTGTCCGGTAATGGATTTTCAATTAGACTTATACGCTAGCAACAAGAGACAATCATGTAGGAATCTATTCGGAGAAGCCAATTGTGTCTGGGCAGAGACGAGGCAACATGGCGTTGCTGCGCTTCAGGAAGATTCTCCTTTTCTTTCTTTCCAGCGCCGCTTCGATAAGATAAGACGGAATCAGGATTCATTATTGTCCATCTTTTCCTCTCACACTGTCCACTCGACATTCCCAGAAAATTTATGAAGCATTAATTTTCCTTGCATGGTAGGATAAAAATCAAGCAAACAAAAGCTGAAGATGAAATGTTCATTTTCGCCGTCATCCAGAATGATTCATCAAGGAGGGAGCCGATGGCAAAATCGAAGAGGCGGGACTGATTACCGAGATTCGAAAATAAGACTAATCCATACGATAAGAAATGGCGATTATTAAAGATTGTAGCCTAGAAAGGCAATTATGCGTTAAAGGTAACCCAACGAGTGTTTCCATTATCATCATTACATTCCATTTTCTTTGATGGGAGGCGGAGGGGAGGGGGCTTGCAGAGCAATGAAAAGATGGATGGTATTTAAGGTTTTAAGACCAGGGTTTGAAGTGAACATGAAGACACAAAAGCAGACTTGTGATTTCTGAAACAAAGGCAAATGACATTTGGTTGGTTATGCACAAACAGTGGAAGTGCCAATGACCGTGCCATCAGAAACTCATTTTGAAGCTGATATTGAAAGTGATGTTTCGATGATTTTGTAAGTAGAGTAAAAAAAATATATATATATATTTGCATTGATCTTGCAAGCACAAATTAATTTCAAAGTGGCAGAGGAAGAAGGGATTTTTTTGGATAAAATCTATCAAACTCTAACGGGTAAGTGAGACAGTGATACTATATCTAAATCAATACCCTATCGCCAACGTGTGTGTGTGTGTGTGTGTGTGTGTTTGTTACCAAGGATACCAAGGGAATAACCGCGTGATTGAAGACTACATCTGATTTCTTAAGCCATCGATGATTATTTCGCCTACGTAGGCATACCAACAAGGATCTGAATGAAACATGGGCGTAGGCGTTAAAGTGCCCTGAACTTGGTGTGGTGATAAAGAGGTTGTCCACACTTTTGAGCGTGATGACAGTGGTGACGGTGATGGTGATGCTGATGGTAGCAATGGTGGTGATGATGGTGGTGGGGGCATGTCTCTGGGTCATCAGAGACAGTGAAGTAGCATGTGTGTAATGAACAGGGACAGTCAGAACCGATGTTGCAAGACACTGGATCGATTTATCACACATCACCAGTTACTGCCCCCTGGTGTCAGAAACTTCACTCGCAAATCAAATTGAGACTTGAATATAGAACTACCCCCCTCTTGTGAGCCTTTCACTAATGACTAAAGGCTTTTGACTCCTTCTTCAAAGTAGTTTCTTGAACCTATCAAGGTGAGCTCACCGTTTCAATAAAATTTGTATGTTAGGAAGGGTGTTTGTGTCTTTATTTGTTTGTTTGTTTGTTCGTTCGTTCGTTTGTTTGTTTGTTTGTTTGTTTGTTTGTTTGTTTGTTTGTTTGGTCTTATAGGCGATCACCTCATCACCAAAGCGTACAACTTGGGTAACCTGATGTAGTACCCGAACAATAATAATGGCGGGGATCTCTCTGCGCCTTTCTAACTAAAATAGCAGTCTTCTTGTGTGCTAAACTTTTTGAGTTTTTTTTATCTTTATTCAGATTTTGCTTTTAATTTCTTTTTTGACTCGCCAATGGGTCATGTAAAACGAGAGAACTTTTTGCAAAGTGAAACACACGTGAACCGACCGGCATGATGGAATCGACCCCTTACGATGTAGGGAGATGTGTGTGGGGGTGGTGGGGGGGGGGGGGGGCAAGAGGAAGGAAAGAATCTATGCGATCATGTACTCAGAGAACAGTACGGCGGAAGCGCAGTCACGCTTGTGAGTGTTTGGTGATTCATGTATTCCTCTCTTAAGAGGGTAAGAGAAGGAGTGAAGGGGTCATTTCTACTTACATGTGTGTGCTTCAGGTGGTCTGGTATCAGCGGGTTTCTCTCTCTCTCCCCCCCCCCCCCTCCCCCATTCCCATTTAGTTCGTGGTGTTCTTCAGTCTCTCTTTCTTTTGATTTAGACGTCGTGAATGGACGCTGACACCTGTTAGTGGCCCTGGCCGGTATGCTGCGCACGAAGGCAAACAGTCAAGGTGTTGGCTAAAGCGTGGCTGGAACGCTGAACACGTGCCTCTGATCTCCGACCGCGTGAGCGTGGGAGGATCAAGCTCCTCGATTTGTAACTCGAAGGCCGACACGTTGCAACTGGGCTGTATCATATAGATGCTCTTACAATGAGGGCGGAACATGGCTGTTTCATCAGCAACGCAGTGATCTCTTCGTCCATTCAGGGAGAGAGAGAGAGAAAAAAAAAAAAACCATAAAAAAGAATCCCGGCTTCCATCCGTTATGAATGGCGACAAGGCGGAAGAGCAACTCACTGTACATGGTGTACCACGTAACACCAAACAAACACACTCCACACAAAAACAGTTACTTTCATAAGCTGTGGTTTAACACGGAGTTTTTGTGTGTTCCCATCATCCCTAGATCGCAGTGTGGACTGCCAATTCTTCTTCTCATTTTTTTTTTCCTTGGGGATGAAAATTTTGTTTTTCGTCTTTTTCGGTTGTTGCTGTTGATGTTGTTGTTGTCATGGTATTGGTTCGTAATGTGAAACAATGTAGTGAAGGTTTCTCGAGTACTTGGTATACGACCTTATGAAATACACCTGTAAAAACGGAAGACCAGACTAGTTCATGGCAAAGTGGATACAACTTCAGACAGATGCAGTAATACTTTGGTGTCTACATTAATTCCCATAATTCTTCTTTAGCATATAGTCGATATTATATACACTTGGCCAACCGCGTACCCAATGGCAGCACAACCGTTTCACGTTGACCATCATCAACTTTTGACTACTTCATCTTTGCATTTCGGTTCCTTGTAATCGGAAGACCGGAAGATGGAGGCTGTTGTTCCATGTCAAGTTCTGCTTAGATACTTGAATCTCCCATTGAACTTCCCTGCACTGTTCTGCTTGCCCGTGTGTGAATGTAGAATATTAGTAAAGTGTTCTAGGTGAATGGATGAATCCCTAGTTCAATCTCAATGATGCTTCTTGGAAATAGAAAATCACAGAGCTTGTTCTCTCTCAGGCTTAGCTGACACTTTCTTCCATCACACGAGTTTAATACTCCATCTACCTTGGTATTCTTCAAAGCATTTTTGCCCTTTATTATTGTTTCGCTGTTGCTCCTTAACCGAAGATTGCAGTTTCAGAAACACTGGTCCTCGTGCAATGTCTAGGTTCCACGCACCGCTCTGCTTTGGCGTCTGAGATGAATGAACTTTCTGAAGCTGATCCTCAATACCCAAAAGATCAAGGATAGAAGTATGAGTACCGATATGAATGAACTTTCTCTAAGTGATTCCGCATACCTTACTGTAAAAAAAAAAATGATATATAGCAGTGAGAGTAACAATCTTATCCATTAGCATGCGTGATGCCAATGATGCGTTCAAGCTCTCCCCGCTGGTATCTTTAAGGACACGACTATCACGCATTTCGACCGTGCTCTGATTGGCGCCAAATCCATTGGACGCCGCTTGGCTCCGATGGCGCAAACTCCAAACGGAGCGACATGAGCATTGCACGCACTCTACTGAAATGAAAAATAAAAGAAAAGCGAGCGACTTCCAGTTCGGCTCATCAAAGGCGTGATTGTTCCCTGGATTCCGCCAACCCCGTCCCCTTCCCCTTCTTATGATACCATTGGTTTACCGATATTCATCGGCGCATATGACATGTATGAGAGATGTTTCCTACGTCGTAACCTTTGAGGAGGGACCAGAGGCTTTCTAAGATGCAAGTAACATTTTCGTTTTCTTTTGAAATAAACAGGGAAATGAAGGTGCAGAGATACGAGAATGTATGACTGGGAGTGTTAAAGGATAAGTCCATCTTCATATACATGTGGATTGATGAATGCACCAATATTAGTAGAACACATTGGTGGAGGTTTGGGAAAAGTCAGACAATCCGTTCAAAAGTTATGAATTTTTAAAGTATCTGCACAGTCACTGCTGGATGAGAAGACTACAATACATTGTGGTGTCACATGTGCACAACGATATAAAGAAACAAAAGGAGAATTCGACATATTTCGCTCTTCTCGCATGGTAAAAGAATGCTTGATGTCTCTCTTTCAGAAGGCTGGGCGAATAATATTACTATACACATACGTCAGCGACGAGTGATTAAATGAGCACATTTTTTCCCCGAAAAATAGAATTTTGTGAAATTTCTTTATATTTTCCTTATATCGTTCTACGCATGTGGCATCATACACTGCAGAAGTCTTCTCATCCAGCAGTACGTGCCTGCGCAAATACTTACAAAATTCATGACCTTTGAACGGATTGTCCGATTTTCCTCAAACTGTCACTGATGTGTTCTACTAATATTGCTGCAGTCACTCAATCCATATAATACTATATGAAGGTGGATTTGCCCTTGAATGAATATTCGAGATAAATATATATATATATATATATATATATATATATATATATATATATATATATATATATATATATTGATACAATACAAATTACAAAATTTATACAAAATACAATTTATACAAATTGACAAGAATAAATAAAAAAACCCGAAAACAAACAAGGATATGAAGTGGACAAATGGCATGCTGTAAAGGACCACGCCAGTTTACTATTATAGAAGGATATGTTATTACATGTGTAGTGTGCAAGAAGCACGCACCAGCTAAACGGAAGCTGGGTGACGTATATGATCATGTTCGAGTTTCTACCAAAACGGCGCCACCATTCGGAAACAAGATTGCAGTGTTCCTCCAAGGCAATCACTATTCCGTTAGCATATGCCTTATCTCATTTATGATTTGCCATTTCAAGTAGATTGCTTTGAACCGGGGACCCCGCTTTAATGGTTTAATGCAATAGGCCGGATGCATGACAGACATTATGTTTACGTCCACATCGGTGTTAGGAAACACACACACACACACACGCACACACACACAAACACACACCAACAAACACGCACGCAAAGCATACGTCTTCAAATAAGCATGTATACTTAAACTATTCAATCTTACTTTGTAATTCCCCACTACGAGCTGAATGCAATTAGCAGAGACCCTATATTGTGTAAGTGAATGCGAAATTAGATATCATCTTGAAATATATCTTCTGCGGTTATCGGTTTTTACAATATGTGACGAATTATATTCTTTCTTAGAAAAAAAAAAACGGTCCGACTTTATATTGAATCATCGCCTTCATTTCAAAGTGTGATCTGACTTTTTGACCAGATTTGTGTACGAAAGACAACGCCGTTATCTATTCTATTTTCTGCTTTAAGTGTGTCCTGCATATTCTTATCAACGTCATCATACATCATCATGATCATCGCGCAATCACATTGTATTGTGCCATGCATGGGCCCTATACTACACAATATTGTTTGCCGTTCCTTCATTAATGCCTTACCGTGCACTTGAGTTTCACGATTCAAATGACTGTTAATCTACAAACGTGAAGAATCAAGCATAAGTGTAGCCTCGGGTGGATAAAAGAAGAAGTTCTGCCAGTTTCTTCACCGAAAGTGGAGCAAATATTCTATCAAATTGATCAAAACGCCCTGAAGACCCTGTATGAATATCATGCTATATGATATAATTGTAGAATCAAGACTGACTAAAACTGAAGGTGTGGATTACCTCTACATTTAAAATTTCAGCCTTATATTTTTCAACACGATTGTTGGTAGTTTCTACGACGATCTAGACGAAAAAAAAAATGTCCGAAAGTGACAACGCCCTCAGGTTTAATGTCAGAAATGAAGCGGTGAGATTCAAAAGTCTATGCGCCCTTCATCACCGCGTCGACTGGATCGCAGAAATATTTATTGTGTATGTGTAGATTATTTCATACGTTGTGTGTATGTATGTTTGTACGTATAGCTACGAATGTAGGTGTTTACGTATATGCTGTACAAACACACAAACACGCACACACACACACACACACATATATATATATATATATATATATATATATATATATATATACGCATGCTAATTACCTTTCTGCGATCATTGTTTGCAAAATCTACAGGACACTGCCCCCTAACGTGGAAAATGCCGGTGTTTCTTACATCCTCTCCGTAAAGTTTGTTGGTTTTTTTTTTCCGGAGTGAACATATCACTTTGCTCAAATGTCTCTCCCTCGTAAAACACATGTAAAAGCAAAACCGAAAACAACAAAGAGCATCGACATTGCAAAAAAAAAAAAAAAAAAATAGCATCGTCATCAGACTCGCCAATATCGCGGAATACTCTCGTGGCCGTAGCCAAACACAAATATGAAATGGAGAGAGCCAAATATATCTTTATATAATATTTTGTACTTATTTATTTATCTATTTCTTATTCGTACAGACATGAAAATCAATATGCGCTCCGGACAAAGAAAACGGTCCACGACTCTCAGTGAAATTTAATGACAAGGAGAAGATTCATGCCCGACATGTTGATTGTTTCGGGCTGTCGAATTCTCAGCGCAAGTATGAGAAAGTGAAGGCGAATGAGGTAGAAAGGGAGATAGAATTCAATTGCAATTCAAAGTGGGAGCGACACTGTATTAGCAGAAGGAGAGAAACAAAACAAAAACAAACAAAACAAAGATATACAGCATATTCATAATAGATATTATTCTCATTATATCAATGTGTGTGTCGTCTTTTTTGCGCGTTGATAGCCGGAGATGGTTAAAGATAGAGAAACTCTGAGGGTAAAATGACATAGAAAGTGCAAGCTGAATAGTCACCTTCGATTCGAATTTCAGTGATAGTTTCAGCTTTATCCCCTCCTACTCCCTTCCCCCAGGAGTATTACACAAAATTCAATCATTCAGGAGCTCTTTCATAGCTTTTCTTTCGAAGACATTAATTCCAGGGGTTGCTCCATTCATAATGGTGAGCATACAGAAGAAAAAAAAGGGACGCAGACATTGAAACCCACTTTGCTTACTATAAACGACCCGGGAGAGATAAACTGCGTTCGGTGTCTCGTACGAGGTAATGCATACCAATGCAACCTTATTTGGAGCCACGATTCATCGTTCTCAAAGCGCGCGTTAGATTTTTGACTACGTGTCGGCGCACTCGTTATTGCGACGACACAATAAATAGTGATCCATTCCTCATAAATGTAATAGTTACCTGAAATTACTCACCTTTTTCGTGTGCGTGTTCCTAGGAGCGAGGAGAAATGTTAAGTTTGAGTCCGTGTTTGCTCCAGCCGTCGCTCACGATTACTTTGATGTGTCGACTGGTTATGAAGACTGAAATATTCTTGGTTAAAACGATATAACATGTTTTGGGTCATTTAATCGTCGCTGGCTCCCCGACCTGCTTTAATGCCCCTCAGAGGTGTAATAAGACCAAATATCACTGTAATTAAAGACCGTGACTCAATTCATGATTGAAATCGTGAATTGAATCGTATTCATAAACCAATTAACGCAAAATGATTAGGGATGCACGGTTCTCATTCTTTAAGAGAGTTTGATGGATCCTAAAATTTCACGGTTATTCAAAGATCGCAGAAGAATCAGAACATTATTTTTTTAGATGAAAAAGAAAGAGAAAGTTCTCCGAGCATAATGTTAGATTTTGTTCCCATGTGAGCAGTTTTCATTAATTTATTCTAAACTGGCGTGTTGATGCTGTAAATATATCTCAAGAGAGCAGAAATCAAGTACAAAGTGAAATTACCTCAAAGATACACGAAGTAAAATCTTGACACTGTGATCTTGAGAGACATCATGGGTTACACGTGTTTGTCCAAGGATGTAAGAAGACAGGATTGGAAATCAGGACTTCCTGTGTGCAAGAATCCAGATCTGTATCCTCGGGTGATGTTCGTTATTCCGATGGTTCGTTATTCCCATGGTTCGTGATTCCGAAGGTTCAGATTAGTTAATCCTACAGAAATAAGGTTCGTCATGCCGAGGGTTCGTTATTCCGAAACACACAAATTCCGTATACCCAGAAGTTTTTCTTTTTTTAATCCGAAAATGAAATAGGGTTCGCTCATCCAAACTTTCGTGGCGTTTTTTTTTTTTTTTTTAAAGTTTGGTTATTCCTAGATGTTCGTTAACCCGAAAAGAAAGTGGGTTCGTAAATAGGACGTCTGTGGTGTTAATCCGTAGGTTTGATAGTAAAAAAAAAAAAAAAAAATGATAATGAGTTCGTTATTCCGAAGGTTCGTTTTAGATAATATGGGTCCAAAAACGAAATATGCTTCGTTAATTCAAGAATGGAAAAGACGGCGCGTGATAACGAACCATAGAAATTACGAACCTCATACCGTTTTTGGACTGACGAATCTTTGGAATTTACGAACTTTATTTAATCTTTGGTATTACGATCCTTCGGAATAACGAACTGCAACCGCATTACTCCGAGCCACAGTACTACCACAAACAACCTTATTCCTGACATGAACTCACCCAAGTATTTCCAAAGGAAAAGTTGTATTAACGGCGGATCAGTAAGAGTTTGAATCACACAATGCAAGTTGGCTGCCCGCGATCAGTGGCGATGGCGAATGCTCCGATTTGAGTATACCTCCTCTCCGGTGTATTCTTTACATTGTTCAGTTTGCTAGCAAAGAAAAATCATTGAACTCTAACTATAAACTGATTCATTAACCCACTCCCCCCAGTCTTTGCGGCAAATACACAATAAGACTACAGAATGTTACCCTCTTACAACACTTACTTCAGGTCCCTTACTCTGTCTGCTGGAACATCTGGTGAAAGGATATCCCTAGATCTCGAATGCATCTATAAGACTCGAGTGTCGCCTTAAAGGGCCCCTGAAATCCAAATGCATGTTGATTTGTGTTGATTTATGATACCCTCAACATCACTTTGCGGTGAAACGAATATCTAGAAACATTCCATATATTTTTACCGATTTTTTTCTTCTATATTTCTTCAGATTACTTGAGAACGCCCACAAAAAAAAAAAAAAATCCTTCCAAACCAATATTCCTCAGATAACCTCATCTGTCAATCATTGCTAAAGTACTGAAATGTTTAACAAAAGACATTGGAATGCATCTTCCCCTGGAATCAGCATAACTTGCATGTTCCCTCGCCATGTCTTTTGATTGTCACATTAATATTACAGAAATAGGCAAATTATGAGGAATATTGGTTTGGAAGGATTTTTTGTGGGCGTTCCCATGTAATCTGAAGAAAAATAGAAGAAAAAATCGTTAAAAACAAATGGAATGTTTCTAGAAATTCGTTTCACCGCAGAAGTGATGTTGAGGGTATCATGAATCAACACAAATCAACATGCATTTGGATTTCAGGGGCCCTTTAAGATAGGTAATATCGCTGCATTTCGATTCACTAAGGCGAAACTTTTAGGTCACGTGCGTGACTGGTATTTTCATCAGCAGGTCCTCTCCACACAAAAGAGTTTGCTGAGATAACATCCCAAACATTGTTCTTGGTGATGTTTTGTTAAAGGGGGAATCCAGTCCAAATATGAGTTAGTCTGATAAAAACGAGTAAAATCTTACGAGTTCAACTATAAAAATTTGACTGAAATCGGATAAAAAGTAAGGAAATTGTGACATCTTGAAGTTTTGCTAATTTCTGCAAAACGGTTCTTGTACAGTGGATATGAATATGCAAATGAGTGAGCTAACCATGTCATAACCTCACAATTTTCGATTGATCGTTTACAGAAAAAAAGAAGATGACAATGTTTCTGTCATTGAAATCTGAAACATGATGTTGTTCCTGGTTGAATAACTTCAGAATAGTGATCAGTTAGATATACGAGGATCTGAGCCTCGGGCATAATTGCGTTTGAATGAAGAAATAGAAATTTCAAAATTTTATGTACAAACTACTAAGTATGTGGCAAGTTGTGAGGGGGTGACATGCTTACTTTGCCATTTGCATATTCATATTTACTTTTCGAGAACTGTTGCCCGAAAAAATAGCGAAACTTGAAAATGTCATCACTTCCTTATTTTTCATACGATCAAAATGATACAGTTGAACTCGTAATTTTTTTTTACTCTTTCTTATCAGATTAACTTATATTTGGACTGGATTTGCCCTTTAACTTTACTGAGAGAAAAAAAAAAAAGGAGTGTTAAAGAATTGCCTCAACCTGTTCTATTCTTAAGCACCGCCGTACTGAGAGTGAATTAACCTTTCCGTGTGTATGCATAACGTCATTCAAATGAGGCGGAGACAAGACATTGGATAAAAGCAAAAATAAAAGAACAAAAGGTGTCTGAAAAGCTCGATGAGATTACGAGCTGGAAGCTCGGATCAGAGATACAGAAAGAGCAGCTTGATATGTTTGTGAGCTTCATGCATTTTGGCCTCCTCTCACTATTATTTTGTTCAGATTGATTGTTTCCCTGTGAGTATGACGTCAGAGAAATACTGACCCCCGTAAAGCATCAAATTCCCGTTTCTCCAAAGTAGTCACCTCCTTCATCCTTATCACGACCTGTAAAAACTGTACATGCTCTCCAGTATTACTTTAATGTGGATTGTTTGGCCAAGGTCTTGGTTCAATTTCTTTTAAATCATTCCGAAACAAACAAACAAACAAACAAACAAACAAGCTGCATGCTGCACATTGAACACTCTTTTACACTTTTTGCACGCTTGTTGAGTATATCCTCTCGAGTATGTCCACTGCCAATTTATACATGTACTACTCTCTAAACTTTGTGAAGTTCTATTGCACACACACAAAAAAAAAAACTACAAATGTTACGAAATGCAGATGACAATACTGTTGATTGGACAGATCCCGGAATGGGCATCAATCGGTGTAATGGGTATGTGTATCATGAATATTAAATGTCTTATGGGATAAATGTGGTCTGTGTCGTCAGTTATTTCTTTCATACAACAACAACAACAACAGCAACAACAAACCAATTTAAAAATTCTCGCCGGAGGAGGTAGAATATCTATAATTTTTTAATATTGTTCATCATTCTCTCATCTCCATGCGCATTTTATATCATTTTGTGTGTGTGTGTGTGTGTCTGTCAAGGGCGAGGTATGAAATGGCAATTTATCAAATTAAACGCCTCAAACATTCTGGTCGGATCTAATCGCATTATAAACACATGCATTCACACAAGCACACACTACACACACGTATACATGCATATCAATACATACTCGAAATTTCGGGTAGTAAAATGCCCCTCTCCCTAAAAAACAGGGAAAGAAAAGGAAACCATATTATCATACAAACGAAGAAAGTACATTTACATCCATTAAGGTCAAGAGAGAGTCAGGGAAAGGGGGAAAGGCATACATAAGTATCATGCAGCGCGTGGGCACTTTGGCATAGTGGATAAGACTCCTGACTTTCAATCGGATGACCTGAGTTCGAATCCTGTCTAGTGCTTATGTCCTTAATTGGACAAGATGTTTTTACCACCATGTCCCTCTCGACTCAGGTGTACAAATTGGTAACCTGGGCAACGAATATAAGCAGGGCCCTCTGGTAGAGCAGTGGTGACAATGTAGAGGCTACCCTTGACAAAGCAGACCGTGTTATCATCAGGTAATCCAAGCAGCGTGTAAGATGATTATCTGAATTCAGAAAAACCTAAGACCTATAGGGTCAACGGCACCCCTCTCATTTAGACCGTGAGTCACTGCCTGTAATCTCTCCCTCTATTTCTCTGGAGTAAATCATTATTTTTAATGATGATGAATGATTGGTCATGGGTTCACTTGAGTCCACTTCTCCTGCCCTCTCAAAACAATAAGGCAAAAATGAAAGTTCAAACACAAGCGATGATCATCTTAAGTATGCACGAATTATTGATTACATGTGAAGTCCACATCAATCAAAAGTGCCGAGCATAGAATCTTGAAACAAGTGTCCCCCCCCCCATGTTACAATCCATCAAATGTCAGAGAAAGAAGAAAGAAAAAAATATATCAATAATGCATTAATAAACACGTGTCAGCTCGTCATCGTGAAATAAAAAGAACGCCTTTCTCAGATAGATTATACCATTTATGTCAAAATCAATCCATATCTCTAATAGCAAAAATCTATAGAACAGACCGGGCAAGTTCCGGGTGATGAGACAAATGGCGCCGCTTAGCATCATCATTGCCAGTGGGTTCTAACCAACAACTTTTCATTTCAGCCTGGGGTTAGTTTACTACAATTCATCATCTCTAATTGGAAAGAACTCCATGAAGCGCAAGCTTTGATTAAAAAGAAGGATTAAAAAGAAGGATTAAAAAGAAGAAGTTTTATTAAAAATAAGGAAAACCGTTCTTGCACGTTAAAATGAGAGGCACCACAGACTTGGGCCACCAGGAATGGCAGTCCTCACTGCAGTCACAACTTCCCCTCTTCTTCTCCTAAACTCATTGACAAGTATCATGGTCCCTTGTAACACCTGAAAAAAAGTCAATCATTCTTGTTATACACTATTAATAAACTCCCAGCCAGAAATGTGGAATTGACCCCTGTGACAACTTCAAAATACAATTCTACCTTCATTAAAGGATCGACTCTTTTTAATGCAATGTTGGGGAAAAAATCGAAAAATCATTAATCATGACAGGTTTGCTGCTTTCTGGTTCCCCTTTGTTTTCTTCTTCTTTAAACTGCAAGCACATGCCCCTAATAGAATGGTCAGATTGATTTATTATTATTATTATTATTATTACTATTATTATTATTATTATTATTATTATTATTATTATTATTATTATTATTATTATTATTATTGTTTTATCATTATTATTATTATCATCATCATCATCATCATTATTTTTATCATTTTTATTATTATTATTATTATTCCCTATGTATAGCAGAGCACACATCTTACGCTAACAATACAAGAATGTTGGGAGCATTAATTTTTATAGCTTATACGTTAATTTTTTCCCAGGGTCTATCTCTCTGAAAGTGTCGGGAAAGTAGACACATGTCATCAGCTGCATTTGAGTATAGAAAGAAAAAAAAAACGGTCCAAACGCAGTGATACCTTGCCTCGAGAGAGACAGAAGCATCAGCATCATTTATTCATTAACTAATTGCTTGAAGGTTTTTTTGACAGGTCTCGGGGAAACGAGCTCTTATATAAAAATGTGTGGGAGCCGCGACATCTTTACTAAATATTCGCTTTGGTCATGATAGATTTGTAATAACGGTGTAGAGCCATACAGGAAGGAGTTATTAATATGATTGCAGACAGGAAGAGAAGAAAGAGAAAGAGAGAAGAAAGAGAGAGAGAGAGAGATGAGAGAGGGGGAGATGGAGAGAGAGGGAAATGGAGAGAGAGAGACGAATGGCGGAGGTGTGTTCAAAGATTGAAGTTCCCATTACGATAACGAAGTAGTTTTCATGAAGTTCTGGAATGCCTTGCGACAACGGGCGTTGTAAAATAATTTTACCGGCGACTTAAAGTATTCAAAGAATTACAGGAAGTGCGGAATGAAAGATTGTATTAAAAGGGAATACATATTTTCATGAAGATAAATTTTGTTTGTGTTCACGTGTGAAAAGAGTACGACGATTTGAAGTTGAGACTCGTCGTGACACATTAACAAAATTTTTGTTCCTTGCGTCATATCTTTCCCGTTGAAGACGAGTCCCGAGAATACTCGGACAGGTGTCTATGGGAAATGCGTGTTATAGCAAAATCAGTCCGTCCTCGACAGGTTAATTCAGTAAAATCATTCTGTTCGGATGAAAGAAAAAGGAGAGACTGTGTTGCATTTCAGTGATTATTACCAAACTTCTAATATCTCATTTTTTCTGTGTTTTCTCTCTCTGTCTCTGTCTATCTCCGTGTGTCTATCTATCTATCTATCTATCTATCTTTATGTCTGTCTGTCTGTCTGTCTGTCTATCTATCTATCTATCTATCTATCTGCTTTTCTTTCTACTTTCATCAATAGTTGCTTGGAAGGATACACGAAGATTTACGGCAGGAATCTCAACAAGCGCCTGACTTTGCAGCATCGAGTCCACGGGGATTTGAATTAAAACAGCTCTCAGGTAAACGCAAGCTTTGACATCTTGGCACTTCTGCAGGATTCCGAACATTGTTTGTTGTTGTTGTTGTTGTTGTTTAGTGCGCATCCCGAGAGTTTTAGAATTTGAAATGTTGTGGTCATTTGAACTGCAATGTGTACTCTTCATTTGCTGATTCCAGTTGCTAAAGTTGCATTATAATTATATCAATGTTCAATGTTCTATTCATATACTTTTTCATTCTTCTTTTTTTTTCAACAGAACACAACACAGAATAACTCAGGAATTATATCACAAACGCATACATTCAACTTTGAAAAGGATATCAAATGATGCAAATAAAGATATACATGTGTGTGTATATATATATATGCATGCATACTTGCTTGCAAAAATATAAGATTATGTTTCAGTTGAGAAAAAAAAAGAATTGAAAGGTCCAATAAAAAGCAAGCCTGTAAATTGTGAACCACTTAAATACTTATTTGCATTTAATTAGCACAAATATAATTTACTAAACTAAACATTTACTAAAATAAAAATGAATAAAATGATTTGTTAAAACTAATAACATCTACTAAAAGAAATAGAGCAATCATTAGCACCATCAAGAACGATGATACAAGTGATCGAAATCAAAAGATAGACATGCCCAATGATGGATGGTCATTAAGATAATGAGTTGTTGGCAATTCACTATCATTTTCAGGGAGCATGAATTGCAGGGATCAGCACGCATTACGGTCGATTTCTTTTCATCGTATTCCCTCCATCAAAAAGGAGGACAATGATCAAAAAGCTTTAAAAGATGAAAACCAGCCAGAGTGAAACTAATCATTGGAGAGTTGATACGATCAACACTTGCCAATTATGTGAGTGATCACTCAAAACGGATTCCTGGGAAAGCAACCAACGATCACATATTCCAATGATTTGCTTTTTCATTGCAATAATGCACTACTTCAGTCGATATAACTATATATGATGGTGTGTTTTTTTTTCTTTTTTTTTTTGTTTCCGTTTGTCTGTTTGTTGTTATTGTTGTTGTCAGTCAAAGAGAAGATACACCATTTTAACTTTGTTATCTTTACCTCTAGAAAAATTGATATTGTTTGTGTGGTTGGATTGGAGTTATCATTTATTCATTTCATACTGTCGCTTTTAGGATTTGCAATTTGAGCTGCTGTTTATAGATTGTCCTTGACATTGAGATAAACTACTGATACAAGAAACGTTTTAATTTCCTTCAAAGCTACTTTCGTGCAGAAATGAAAATTATTTTGATCATGAGCCTGACATCTAGCAAAAGCAGGTCGAAATGAAATACTTTATAGACAGTCATTTCAATTAGAATCTGCGTAACATTAGATTGTGTACGAACTATTACGTAAAGTAAAACTATATGCAATATTTCAGAATTATCCGTAAAGATTGCTATCGCTAAAATCACGCATTGCCTTGTTCTTAATCTCAAATAAAATCATATCTCTCTACCTATCTCTATCTATTTATCTATCTATTTCTATCTATCTATCCATTTATCTATCTATCCATATATATATATATATATATATATATATATATATATATACATATATATATATATATATATATATATATATATATATATATACATATATATATATATATATATATATATACATACATATATATATATATATATATATATATATATATATATATATATATATACATCCACCAATCTATCTTTGTCTATACCTGTCTGTCTATCTATCAATCTATCTATCCATTTCTATCTATCTATTTATCTATATATACATATATATATGTATATATATATCTCCATCTATTTATCTATCTATCTACTATCTATCTATCTATCTATCTATCTATCTATCTATCTATCTATTTATCTATCTATATATCTATATATCACTGTCTTCCAATGCAGATAATGGTGACGGATTACCAGGCCAGAACGTACGGCAAACAAGAGGGCGGTGTATGGGCAGATTTGCTCCATACATGCTCAACTGCAAAAGAAGCTCTGGAGCTACGATATAGCCGGGAACTTCAGGAGTCCTGCAAATTCTATCTGAAAAAGGTCATAAGTTTCTTTGAAAAAAAAAAGACAATACCTTAAACCAACAAAAACAAACAAACAAGTCGTAGTGATTTAATTTCTTCACAATATTACGTTACGTAGTTAGCCACAAATACCATGTAAGGGATAATTATAGAAAAATAACAAATAACAGTGTGCCCGAATATCTTGGGTTATTAATTCATTTAAATAAAGAAAACTGCAAAAGAAGCTCTGGAGCTACGATATAGTCGGGAACTTCCGGAGTCCTGAAAATTCTATCTGAAAAAGGTCATAAGTTTCTTTGAAAAAAAGACAATACCTTAAACCAACAAAAACAAACAAACAAGTCGTAGTGATCTAATTTCTTCACAATATTACGTTACGTAGTTAGCCACCAATACAATGTAAGGGATAATTATAGAAAAATAACAAATAACAGTGTGCCCGAATATCTTGGGTTATTAATTCATTTAAATAAAGAAAAGAAGAAAAGAGCAACTGTAGTGGAATACCTCTTCCAAAAGGGTAAACTCGAACTATGAAATAGTGATTATGGGTCTCAGTTCCAATATGTCTTTTCGTTTCCTCGGAAACACAGAAATATCATCGCAAGATACCGATATTTTATCTTTGATTTTGTACGTGTAAATATATTTGCAGATCAATGTCAAATGATCGAGAATTTATCAATTTTAAGTCGTAGACTAGTGTGCTCTCCGTGTTAACGAAGCAGTCTGGATTTCTAATTTTTTTTTCCTCCTGCAAAACTACTTTCGAATACGATTGAGAGAAAATTATGATGGTAGATTTCTGTGGTTTTTACATAATCGACGTTATTCTGTTGACAATAGCCATTTCTTTGCAAATCATGCAAACATAGATTTTTCGTATAAGCGTTTTTTTTTTTTTTTTTTTTTTTCGCGGTAAACACTGGCAAGATTTAGTGCTTCTATATTTCAGCCATAAATGCAAAGGCGTCTTTAGTGTGACAAAATATGATATTCTTAGCTACTGGCACTTTGGCGTTTGCTCCCTATAGCCTTCACTCATCGGAAAATACGAGTCCTTGGAACAGGATTTCCACTGTAGAAATTTGTTACAACTATCAAGTATATTAACAGACATAATGTACTTTGGATTTGATTCGTGGTGTGAAGAACTTTTTGAAAATCTTCTCGAGGACATCAAATGATAACACCTTTGTTTTCTCTCAAATAGAATTCAGACTCTGCGTCAGAACGTTTTGCCTTATGAAGAGATTTTGATGATTTAAATTTTTCATGTTTCGTTCAGGCGGTAGTGATGATATTATGGAGATGCATTATTGATTTTACAATTTGCTTCGCTCGTGATGTTAGAAATGTTTTTCATCTAGAGAAGGTAGTGAAAAAAAAAGTGCTTTCGATCATGATGTGACACTTAGCTGATTAATAAGCCACGGTTTGGTAATTTTCCGAGATAGAATTCTACACGCATCATTTGTGAAAGACAATGGAAATGACTCTATCTGAATATGAGCCAAATGCAATTGCTGGTTGCCTATCAAATCACTCGTCACGCATGTACATATTTTATGTTTTGGCGAAAGAGTTATCAGCGTGCATCAATATCATTAAAATGCTACTGATGCATGGTAAAGTGAAATGAAGAAAGATCGAACTGATCAAACTGAAGGCACATGACAAATAAAAATAAAAGACAGAGAGAGAGAGAGAGAGTCCAAGCCTGATATTTGGAATGTTGCCAAATAGCAACAACCTTTTGAACAAAAGAAGAAGGAGAAAAAGAAGAAGAAGAAGAAGAAGAAGAAACGTATTCTGCGTTCAGGTTAGGTGGTACATGTAGTACAACTTACTTATCGCTGTTGATAATTCTTTCCGTTAAAATCACAATTGGTCTGTCAAAGCTGAGTGTGTATTGGTAGAAATTCTACGACATTATAAATTGAAAGAGATTGTGTTGCGTAAAATCTACATGAAATGGAATGTATTGGTGTTAAGCGCTTTAAGCAACACGAAACAACGAACAAGAAAAGCGCTAAACTTAACTATTATTGCTATTATTGTTATTGTTTTTATCATTGTTATCATTATCATCATAATCATCATGGCATTACCATGATAGTCATTCGTATTTAGAGTTCTGCTTTTCCAAAAGCAATGGAATAATAAAACACAACTGTTTTTCGTACCATTTGTCACCGCAAACGGAGATGCCATAACAGTGCATTGTGTATTCCTGTCGCGAACCGAAAGACATTTTGGCCCCTTTCAGTTGAAGATTGGTTAACCAAAATTAATTCATACAGTGTAGAAGATTTGTCTGCAATTATGATATTATGATCAGTACTCGTTAAATTACACCAGTCACTGCCATGTCTCGATCCGCTTGAGTTCGGTAATCTCCATGTTGAGTAATATTGTTTTGATACTTTTGAAATAGAATGATTTCGAGAACATTTTGAACAAAAGTATCACACCAATGCTGTAGGTCACATGGACAGCATGGGTTTGAAAGATCAAAAGCTATAGTTAACTATTCGACTTCTGGTAATGGATGACTTATGACTTTATGGATTACTCACGAGTTGCCCGTTTTATTCGCATAAGTAGAAGTAAATAGTCGTAAAAGATATCTATGCCAGAACGCAAATAAGAAGTAGGCCATCTTGATAATGTCGTTGATCATTTGTGTCTTTTCAGCATAAACATCAAGAATGTTACCTTTTATCCCCGGCTTGCTATACGTCCAATTTCGATTCCAACCCGCCTCTGACATCACACCTTTTTTTTTTCTTTTTGCAGTTGCATATTCTGTACAGACTGTTGCTGTTTATGAAGAAAAATACTGGGAATAAATAAGTGTCTAGTATTTGATTAAAGATGAGTGCTGTTATTGGTTGTACTTGTATGATGTCCTGGTTGAAAGCGAGAGCGAATGATTGAACGGGGACAAGATATTCGTCGTTATCGTTGTCGTGTCTGAGTTCACTCATCTGTAAGAGCCAACGGACGAGCAAATTGTTGACTTTGTCTGCATTATAGATTGAAGAGAAGTATATATCATCTCACAAAAACTTAGCTAGTTTTTCTAGTTCATGAGGCATAAAAAATGGGGCACGGTAATTTCACTATGTTGATGTTAAACATAAAACATGAGGCAATAATAACTTAATAATGCTATTTGGTACACTAAGACGCTATACGTCACGATAATGATATCATACATGATAGTGTTATTACGATATCATTGTTTAGCGGAATTGATATAAGAATATACATATATTGGAGTGTCTTCAATTTGACTTTTCTTACTTTGTTTTTGTCTGTTTTTAATCCTTCTTTTCTATTTTGCTGAAAACTTTGTCCACAACAATCACCGAGACAATTCATCATAGACACATAATTTGTTGTGTGTGTGTTATATACGTAAGTGGAGTGTGAACTGCAATATGGCTGACAGTGCTCAACTATATAGGAGCCCATACAGGAGCCTACATATACATATATATATATATATATATATATATATATATATATATATATATATATATATATGTATATATATATATATATATATATGAATACGCAGCAGGAGATATTGGAGTTGCGTTCTTCTTCCTCTCGAGGTTTCACTCCAACGCATTTTTACAATACACCCTCCAACGGAGAAAAGTTTCTGCAGGATTGATACCTGTCTCACCTATATTATAGTTAGTCTAAACAAGGTTATGATGAGACGAAGCTTACATTCAACCGAACAAACGGTGGGAGTTTCCGCAAATTCGGAAGGAACATAGGCGAGTTACGGAATTTCAAGGTCTCGCGTGTTTTTCATAAAGAAGATGTTGTAAGAAGAGAGCACAATGCAAAGTAGATGGGGAAATGGTATCATGACCTCACAAGTTTTCCACTAACTATCACGAAAATTCCTCTTCCGACCTGCAATCTAAGAGAAAGACAGATTTATGTATAGTATATATATATATAGTATATATATATATAGTATATACACATCACACACACACACAAAGAAAAAAATGCATCCAATTTGTAACATCCAGCAGCATGATGTGGCTTCGATCAACATTATAATTCCCGAGAAAACATGTGAATTTAAAAAAAGAAGATGCCTAACTTATTTACTTTGTGCCTATAATGGAAATACTGCTGGTCGGTACCTCTGAGTCTATACTCTGCTTGACCAACTTGATCATGGTTTGAATTAAATTTTGTTTCATTCTTTCAGTCGCTTGCGGTATTACACGCCACGAAAGTGTAACTCACATTCATGTGAGTAACACAGATTTCCGTATGATGACGGATTCAGTGGGTGGTGGCACGTTCTTCCCAGAAAGCATAATGATTATGAAACGAAACAATACTGACTGAGCTTTCTCACGTTATTTTGTGGCAGTCAAGCGATGTGCTATAGATATGAATGGCAGGTAATCCCTAATCTTACAAGGTGGTCCGTGGCCTTTATTCAACTTGATTCTAATGTGAAATCAAGTCACTGTTACTTTCTAGGTTTACCCCCCCCCCCAAAAAAAAAATAATAATAATAAAAATAATGAGAGTAAGTTTACCTACCATATTTCACGCAGAAATTCTTTCATGGTAAAAATAAAAATCTCTCCAACTACCAATATCCTCAACATACATTGATCACTGCACAGCATTAACGAAGAATAGATTATAAAAGTCAAACCAACTATACTATTTTTTTTTTTGTATTCAACACGACGCACAATTATTTTTAGGATTCGCAGATGTGTAATCTAGGAAAGTGTGATGTACTTTCAATTATTCCAAAAGTAATCAAGAAGTGTGGCATATAGTTTTGAACAATTATATATCTTGAACAAGAGAATTTTTTCTAATATACGAATACAGTGAATATTCAACAGGATCTCTTAAAATCACTATTCGGTCTTGTAGAACTCATTATATTCTCAATCTTTTGGGGACGTTATAGTCACCGACTATCCAATTACATTATCAAAGAAATGTTGGAGACGTTTGTCTCACGTCGTGTTCATAATGAGATCTATGAAAGCAGAATTAATTCCAATAAAAAACAAACAAACGAAGAATTGATGAGTCAAGGAAGACAGTTGAACAGACGCTACAGACCACAGTGGTTCAATAACAAGTAAATGGTTGTATAACGGAATCGATTTAGTGTGATGATATAACGTTAGAAAAATAATTAATTTTTAATCCGCTTAATCGAAACGACTTCGAGCAAATTTCAAATGAGTCACGAAAATGAAAAAAAAATGGCTATACGCAAGGGGAAATGATCATTTGCGGAGTGCATTTTAGTCTTGAAGAATGTATAATTTAGTGGTGTTCTATCGAGTGGGGAACGAATTCATAGTAATGAAAGCAATGCATACCCATCCTCACAGGAGTACATTTATTGTGACAAAATTTGACTCTTCGACATTCGACATTTCAGAACACGAAGTGATCATTTTTCGAAGTGTCATTCAAATTGCCAAATGTCAGTACAGATGGAAATTTCATAATGGTGCTCTTCGTGGACAGTTACAACACTTTACGACTTTATTCATAGCATTCCTCGGCCGATCATTTTCTCTTTGCGTTGATGGCGTCTGTTTTTTGTTTTTGTTTTTTTTTCTATCACTGGGCCGAGAGGATGAGGTGTGAATACTAAAACCGGAATTGCGTCCAGAGGCGATGACATCCTTGGAATGGTCTGATTCGGAGCCAAGTCTTCGTCAGTGGACCATGTTTTACCTCCCATTAAAGATGAAGAACAGAATGGAAAATGACAACGTCTGTGCATGGGAAGCTGATGAACATTTCCAGATGACCCTTTTAGGATTTGCACTTCCCCCCATTCTCAAAACCTTGAAATAATTTTTCCCCCATCTCTTCTAAATAGAATCAAAGTCTGAGTTAATTAATTTGCGCCCTCACAGCAATGCGACGTACCCGCTAGAGCGGTACGCCCGTTTGATTTGAAATCACTTCACAAAACATGGTCATTCTCTAAGTTTTTTCCCCAACCTTTCTTTTCTTCCCGCCTCCTTTCTTTTTTCCCCCACCTCCTCCCTCTCCTTCTCTTAGAGAGGAAAAATAATTTACCTGGTTGATGGAAAATACCCTCCGAGGCTAACGCCATGATAACGAAATTAGGGCATGTATTGTAGGAGTTAATTTAGCGTAAAGACACGCTCGATGCTTCCTGGCGAGTGTGCGGAGATGCCTCCGCCGCTCGGCGGAGAAGTCAGGCGAGAAATATGATTTGAAGCACGCGGTACGCCGTGGTGGTGGCGTGGTGTCGGTGGATGTACGCTTGTTGCCTCTACATGCCTAGTAATCACAAATCGAACACGTCAATGTGAGTCGTTAACGACTGGGAGGAGTTAGTCCAGCCACAGGCAAATCACAAAGTTGCTGTTGTTGTTGTCTCTTATTGTGAATGTATGTGCATTCGTTTGTACCGTTTATACATAAAGTATGCATATACATATTGCTTTTATACTATTATATACATATAAACACAAGTATATATACACATATACATACATACATACATACAAACAAACCTACATTTTATCATATTTATGGTAAACTATATGATAAACTCTCTCTCTCTCTCTCTCTCTCTCTCTCTCTCTCTCTATACATATGTATATATATTGTGAAAGGTGGACTTTCGAAATGTGCTTCGAAGCTTAATCATTTGCAACGTCTCGGTCTCGGATTTAAAATGATGAGTCTTTAATCAGTTTTGGAAGTAGAGTCATGATTTTATTTTGATAAATACACAAAAAGGGGAAGTGTTAGTCTAGGATTTCAAGAAAATACAGAAAGAAAAAAACAAAAACATATTTTTCAATGTGAAAGACTTGTGACAAGCATAATAGGTACCGCAAAAACCGAACAACACATCGCCAAACAAAGCTCAAATATTTCCACTACCAAACAGGAAACCATTTTATTTTTAATCCACAACAACAACAACAGCGTCAACAACAGCAGCTAAGGTATAACAATCAGACAATACAAGAAGAGCGCTATATATGGTGCTGGTACGTGGGTCGTCTATTTACGAGTTGATTGTTCATTGATAGGGATAATCACTACTCAAAACGCCAGTACATAATGTTTTATTAATTCAATATCTATATTTGTGGTGACTCGAAACCGCCTTCGGTCTCTCACAACAAAGTACGGATGGAGATTTTGACCTTCATAACACATCTTTGAACCTTGGTGTATTGACTAGGGAAGAAAGACAATAATTTCACACGCTTAAAAAAAAAATACTCGCTTGATAACTTATTCGATGAAACATTTTCCACGACTGCATAACAACAGAAAACTTCAGGTATGACAATGTAGATGCATACCATTCTCCCTGACTCTGAACTTTTAATGTGTAAAACAAATTTGATATCTTCCTTATAATTATTGGCAATTAACACGTATGTCCATACATAGATCAAATTGTATTGGTATCAACAAACTATTGATTTGAACTAAATTAAAAATTCTCTTTGAAAGGGGAACGCGAGAAAAAATCCGATAATAGTAATCTAATTCTTATTTTCCTCCGTTTTAAGCTGTAATTTGTCGAGAGAGATGGATGTACTCGACAGCCAAAAAAAAAAAGAATGAAAATTGACATGCATGCGAGACAAAGTTAAAACATACCGTGAGAACAAAACCAGTTCCTTCTTTGTAGCTAATTATATTTCTCTTCATACAGCGAGATGCAGAAAACTTTGTACTGTATTCTCACAAAATTTCAGCAATGATGCATAGCAAAAAAAAAAAAAAAAAAAAAAAAAACACTAATAATAATATGCTAACTACCACCATTTCGTCAGGTTCTACATGCTTTTAATAGATTTGAACACGATCTATAAGAGAAGAAATTTGTGTAAATAATGTCAAAGAAAATTCGTCTCTTTCATATTCGGGTTTAAGAGGTAAACGACATAAAAAAAAAGAAATCATGGCAAACACGTACACGTTCAGTTCAGTTTAGTTTAGTTGAATTCATTTCTGCATTCTGTTTTCAATATATAACAAAATCTGACAATATGCCATATAGTTATGAATTGTTCCAACTCATTAATACGCATTCAGGAGTAAGATCGCATAGAGAAAACATATGAGGAGAAGAATATAAAACAATGTCAAATTGAAGGTACAGTGTAGGATAAGTAACACATCGAATTGGGCTTAAAGAAATAATAAAGTGCAGGGCACAATCTTCATAAGCAGAGCTTGACTGGGGAGATGGCCCAAGATAAACTTACGACATAAAATAAGACTTCAAATAAATCTAAAAGTACGTCATATAAGTATGTCGCCATTATAGTGAGTATCAGTGCAGAGGTGACACAGTGCTATGGTGTGCGTTGTGCTGCATGGTGATGTTGATCGGTAAAATTATGTTCAATACACTTCATTATCTGTGCAAAACATTGTAATATCATCACCTAACACTCATTATTTAGAATAAATAAAAACAAAAAAAACTTATGACATAGATAACAGACATAGGGAGAATATTGACAGATAAGGATATCTTTTAATGGTCTTTTGAAAATAATCTGTTTTATATTTAGAGGCACAGAATTTCATACTTTTTCCCGTGATTTTTTAATGATTTGGGGGCTATGATGAATTTTAGGTTTTTCCATGTGATAATCGGATGACGGTGACTGACCCGTTTCATATTGAATTTCATACCATACCATATTAAAACTTATTCTTTACTTTTCCGTCATTGACTTTTCCATGGCACTTTTGGAACAAAGTATTATAAAAGAGAAAGAGAATTCAATTTCATTTTTCCCGACTTTTAGAATGGAGTACGATTACTACCCTCATACCCTTTACACTTCATTATGACGTCACAGTCAGACGTGTGGAGGTAGCGCGCATTCGTCATCACTTTAAAGAGTTTTTTTTTTTTTTTTTTAATCCAGCGACGTTGTGGAGACTTTCACAAGCAAGAGACGGAGAGGGCGGGAAATGCAGTTCTACGGCGGCGCCGATCACCCACGCGGTGTAGCGCAATTGACACAGTGGGACCTCTGAAAGGTGGATGCGTCATGACAGCGTAATCATGCGCCTTGTTCTTTTTCTCTTCTTCTCGCAAAACACCTGCAATTAGGGACCCTACTTGAATCAGCTAAGTAGGGATGGATATTTTTACCAGGTAAAATATCCCATCCTGATGTGTATAAGTGTTTCCGCTGTCTTGGATGCAAATTGAGGAATACAAAAAGGTCGTTTTTCCGTCAACTACGCTTGTAATGGTCATTGTACACAATGATATCAGCAACTGGTGTGAACTATAATGGCCACGATATGTATTCCCCGCAGGTGGGACCCTAAGGGGTTACTCTGAATTTTTAAACGTCCCAAAAGAAGTCCCATTGTGCCCGATAGAAAATCACGTGACCTTTTTTAAATGGAACCCCTGCTGGAAGATTTTCTATTGTGGGAACGGTTTGTCAAAATGCATTTTGTCTTTATTATTTGAGGTTTATTTTGTTTTTGCTGTTATTATTATTGTTGTTGTTGTTTGTTGTTTCCTCAGCGTGCAGTGTAACAAACTGTACAGTAATCTTCATTTTTTAAGGAAAGTTTTTATGAAATAACACACTGTATCAGTCAATTGCAATGGAAATTCCTACTATCTGTAAACAGAAGGAGAATTGCGCAGATGTTTTGAGGATCAGAAGTTGTTGACCACACCTTAATGAAATATGGGGGCGGGAGGAGATCGAGAAGAATTACATTTTTAGAAATTAATGCATTCGGACACAAGAACATTTTTTTTTTAATTCCATTTTATTCGTGGACATGCTTTCCTCATCAAGACCGTACTGGACTTTGCAGATAGCACGTAAGTGAAAGAGACTGACCATTACAAGATGAATGTGACCATCAGCCTTTTTCGCCATTAAAGGGATCGTGTCACTACCCATTGGTGGAAATGAGGATTAAGCTTATTCATTTCTTTTGCGAGAAACTAAGAAGCCGTTATGTAATGTTACGGAGCATACCATTCTTAGAGGAATTCAAAGTTTGTTTGATGAAAATTGGTTCAGATATCCAAAAACAACGTAAAACAAAGCGAATCTTCTTTCTTTCTTTAAAACAACAACAACAATTAAAAGATTGGTCCAACCTTTTATTAGGATTGCTATGTTTCGGATATCTCAGCCATTTCACAACCAATTTTCATCAAATAAACCTTGACTTCATTTTGGAATTACATGTTCTCTCATATTTCATAAGATTTTTCTCATTATCTTATAAAAAAAAAGGTTGGAAACTTAAAGCCAGGTCTCAACCTAAACTTTACCATTCCTTTAAAATACGGTGTGAATGACATCATGGAACAACTGTGGATCTCCATACACATGACACGATGCCCCTGGATGTCGCCAGTCGCTGAGTTTTGTCATCTGCTTGGGTTAAACCACATGGGGTAATTAGTCCTCAACCCCTTCCCAGCGAGTGAGTTTTTATCCTTAAACCCACTTCTTTTGCACCCAGTTTTCTTCCGGGTAAGTAAATTTGGATCTCTCACCAAGGTGGTTTCTGTGGGTCACAAGACAGGGAACCACACCCTAATGTCCCCTTTATACTACATTTTTTAGCTCTTATCATTGAAATAGGGAAGACAGGCTTTCACGAATTTAGATCCAAGCCAAGACGACGCAGCCTCCCGGGATGGACGATAGAAACCGTGTTGTCTCGCGCATGTGGAGAACACCATTTTCTTGACTAATTAGCGTCGTCTTAGCGTTCGTTTCGCAGATTTAAAGCTCGCTAAAAAGCAGGGTGCCACAGTGGAACAAGGACGAAACTTGAGTGGACTCTTTCGTAGAGGTCGGCAGGTGGCGCTATTTCAAATAGAGAACGACACGCTGAAGCCCTCAAAAACCCGACAACAACAACAACAAAAACACACCGAGATAAAGATATATAACAAATGAAATAAAAGGGCTCATAACTTCAGACTTCAATGACATCAATCATCACAAAGGCCGAAGTAGAGTACAAGATTCTTTTTTTGTCTTGATTATGACGTCATAAGAATCAGTCACTGTCAGTAGTGTCTTCACCAATTAAGAACTTGTCTATCAAAAAGAGGTGATAGATGAGATAGTAGGCCTAATCTATAAAAGGAAAAATCTATGCACTGTTCCCTGTTGACAGGCTCTGAGCTAGTGTCACTGTAAGAATGACATAAGATGCACTCCCTAGAATATAAAACATAGCAAACAAAGGGACAACGTAAGCGCGTCGTTCAGTCGACAGATGGCGCTATATCCAACTACGTTATTTACGGCTCTGCTAAAGTACGAGCTGCACTGAAACGACGACAGCAGTCACTTTGCAGAAAGATGAATCTCTCGTAATTTTTCATAAAAATCATAGACCTTACCAAATGAAAAACAGATGTACAAGTCTGTTTGATGGAAACAAAATATGATTGTGGTTGGTCAATAACGGATCTGGACAATATTCAACATAATTGCCGTTTTTTATGCAAAAATTTGCCATGAAGCATCGTAAATAGACATAAATAAATGTACAAGACGGTTACTACACTACGAAAGCAAATACATGTCATCGCTACCGACTGAGATTATTCGCTGAAAGAAAATGTATGGAATAGGTAAATAATATGTGTGTAGTTCAAGGAAAGAGGAAGACCGATAATTATGAAATTATAAATTCATGGACTTTTTTATTTCTTTTTCCTCTTTAGCTTATTTTTAAATTGATATCATTCACAACAAAAGTCGATAGCCGCTGTTGAAAATAAAAACAACAACAAAAACAACAACAACAACAACACACACACACACACACACACACAAACACACACAGCTTAAACTTAGCACAGGTTTACATGTACTTACAGTACATCGTTTGACAGAAGCAGCGTATTTGGAAACACAAAGCATTTGTATATAGATACAATACATCATAATTATTGCATTGTGTTTCAAAAGTTTATTATCAAAGCTATTCAGACTTACATGTTCAGTGGGAAAAAAAAAAAAAACTGGTTTTGCTTCTTTAAGTTCCCCTTTAACCGAGCGTGCCGACTTGCGTGCGTGTGGATTTAAAAAAAAAAAAAAGTGGGAAAACAAAAATCTTAAAATCTTGAAAGAACTCTAAGCCATCGATATTTTCGAACCTGCAGAAGCCTTGACTCCTGTAATCATAGTCAAGGATATGATTTAATGTTTCTTTACGTCATAAAAGGAGCTTATAATTGAGTCAGAGACAGCTCATGATGGTGGCTGCCACGTGATTTATCTGTGCTGAAGTGATTTCCTGTCCTCTAGT
>NC_092689.1:11426978-11519478 GCF_964275005.1 Diadema setosum | reverse complement strand
AACATTTCTTGGTGAGATAATGAGAAACCTCTTATAAATTATGAAAAAGTATTTAATTCCATGAGGAATTCAACGTTTATTTGATGAAAATTGGCTTTGAAATGGCTGAGATATCCAAAACAGAGCGATTCCAATAAAGTGTGGGACCCACCTTTTATTACGATTGCTTTGTTTTACTTTGGTTTTTTTTTTTTGATGTTTCAGTCATTGCAAACCCGATTTTCATCAAATAAACTTTGAATTCCACTTAATGTATGCTTAACTTAATGGCATGCTCTGTACTATTTCATAAGTGTTTTCTTGGTATCTCGCAAAAAGTAAAAGCCCAATTCTCATATCCACTATCATTCCTTTAACTTGATAATTAAGGTCATTATACTGTAGTTATTTGACTATTCATTTATAAATCCAGCCGTTATTCTAATAGTTGAGGTCTGTCATTTCTCAAAATTCATATGTCTAAGTAATTTCATTTATTTCATCTAATCTATTTTTCCATATTCAAATAAAGCAAAATAATTGCAAAGTAGCATAATCGATTTGTACAAGAAGATGAGACAAATGCAAACTTTACAAATATAGTATAGTACATGTACAGTTGCACCTATACAGGTAGACTTTTTTCTTTTCTCGAAATGAGAGGATTTAAAAGTCAATTTGTGTTTTGCTTTGTAAGTCTTGCCGTATATGACCTGGCCAAAGTTTTACGTGACCAATCCCTCCCATGTACCTTGAGTACCCCTGGCTTGTCATTTAATGGAGAAGTACAGGGAGAATTAACTGGCTAAACTTTCAAGGATAAAGTAATCACGGGTATAGCCTTGTTCTACTAAACTCGGCAAAATTTATCAAGTAGAGATTCTCACCTTCAAAAATGGCCATATATACAATCATGATAGATATCAAGCAACACAATGAAATCTAATGTTTCACGAATTCCATGTCTCATTTATGAAAACACTATCACTTCTCCAGAAGGAACAACTTGAATTAAGTAAGTGAAAAAAAAAACAAACAAAACAGAAATCAAAATGCAAGAACACGCATCATCGATTGGTCTTTCTGATTGGCTTCCATTTTCTAAAATGATGGATGCTAAAAAGTATTCAATTCTGGTATAAAATTTGAAAAACGAAACAAAACAAACCTGTTGTTTACCACCGTAAATATGAGTGAAAGCTTTAAACAGAGGACTACTACCTTTAAAATGGGTGTCAGTTTTAAAATCTGTACCCCAATATCCCGGTTAAGAACGTCAATCCAAAGCGAAAGATTGCGTAGTCTGCTCACTGGTGAACGAGCTAATTATGGGCACACCCTAGTTCGCGTACGCGGGACGATGCGGGGGAGATTGGATCGCAAATGCCGCCGGCGCACCTTCCCTTGCCTCTTCTTGAGGAGAGGGGGGAAAATGATAAAAACTATTTATATGTCGTTGCTATTCTTAAATCCATTTCTTAACCCTGAAAGCCTGAGTCATTGTTCCGTTTACCTCAGTCTGGGGGAAATTCAATTAAAGCGGCAGGAAGTAACCGCACTGGAACCCCACAAGAATATATCCCCCAAAATGACTAGCAAAAGGAACCTCCCGACAGATTCGGGTCTATTCCCCAAACCAGCGTGCCAAGATGGATGCAGAAGTTCGTTCGCATAACCCTTGACGCATTAAGTCAAAATCTAGCCTTCTGGTTGATGTATAGATTCATAAGTCTGTGTTAATGTTTGAGTGGTTTTGGACACTGTCTCCGCAAGAAGCCGTAGCCTGACATTCGTTCATAAACGCACATTACGCCACTTTAATGTATATTATTGCGTATGCCATTGGTTCATCACTTCATTTGAAGTTGAGAGTGTGACATTCATGAAAGACGTGTGGAAATGGCTGGTTTCCCCGTAATCCTGAAGAATGCTCCCGGCTTCACATTAATTAGTGAGTCAGTGGAGTAATTTTCTATCACCTGAACCAAGGGCGCAATAATATACATACATATTATACAAATATATATATATATATATATATATATATATATATATATATATATATATATTGGGACGCATCGCTATCCCTCTCACTGCCGTACATGTTAATATGTTTCTGAGCCATCAGTCATTGAACCGCAGCATTCACTGCAGTGCTTGGCAAACACTTGGCTATGATTAATTATTGCGTAAACAAAGATTTCGGATGGACGCCATGTAATACATGTGCAAGCATTGTGAACAAGAAGCCTGGTAAACTGACTCAGCCTTCTGAAAATATCTGCGTGCTATTAGGAGTCGCAAATGTTTTCTCTCTTACACACTCTGACTTGATCACCTTTGAGAGGTAAAGCTGCAATTAACTATCACAGAGAATAATGATTTATGTGTGCATAAATTTGAATAATTAAAGCAGAAACATGAAGACGCTGCTTAAGGCACAATGGCGACAAATATTTTTCATATTTTTTCCTATGTTTCGTGATCACCAAAAGAGCGAACACAGAGATGACTAATTCATCTATTCATTACACGAGTGAATATAATTTCTTTTATACTAGTATACAATAATGTCTATGATTATTGCTTATTCATCGACTGAGTGTGTTCAGGCCTTCGAATAACTTTTTTTTTCGCTTATGTTGGTGATGATTTGAGGTGATATCCATGTGTTTGTTTGTTTTTTGCTCTCTTAATAAAGGGGGTCAGATTTCGTGACCTAACACATAATATTGTCTTGATTTAGTTTCTTCTTGTTTTTTTTTTCTCATTAAAACTTAGAGGATTTACGTATTTGTTGTCATACGAACGCTGCACAGTCTTGATTATCCCCTGTCTCGTGGTTCGTTTCCGTATGCGCGCTTTCATCAAGGTTTAGTCACTCAATGCGCACTTCCCCCATTTGGATATCCACGCCCATATTTCGCTCGTTGGGCGGATCACTTGCTTTGGGGGTCGTGTGCAAAATTCATCGCCCTTTCGCTACTTACGCTATGACCATTCATAGCTGGGTGGCTCGGATAGATAACACACGTTGAAGAGACTGTCTCCCAAACTTTCGGCGTGTTCAGACCCACGGTATTGTGCCAAGCTGAAAGTTATCGGCACGAAAAACAGTCATGAAGTTGTTGGCGTTTTTGCTGGTTTTACCTGCTCTGTGTCACAGTCAGGCCCCCAACGTACCCAACGCACCCAACGCACCTAACGCACCCAACACACCATACTCGGCAAAATGTAAAGGAGGATGGTTCCTGCTCGGTCAGCAATGTTTCAAAATGATTCCGAGGGCCATGAAATGGTCCGATGCCGAGCTCATGTGCGAACAGAATGCTCCTTGCGGCGTCGCCGTCCTCGGCGGCGTCATGACGATCCCAGACTTGCCGTCATCAAACGCCGTCATCTCCCACCTCAAGAGCTTGTCGTCAACGCCAAACGCTATTGACATTCCGTTCTGGACTGGCTTGCGTAACTACTGGAACCAGCAACTGGAGAGGTACGAGGGCTGGAAGTGGCCGGCTGGATACAGCACGACGCAACAACCGTTGACGTACGTCAACTGGGCGCCTGGTGAACCTAACCTGCAGCTTTTGGACCAGCAGCACTCCTACTGCGCCGGCATGAACCGCATGGGACAGTGGTTCGTACGACGTTGCGACGAGCCCATGTACTTCATGTGCTCAATGCCGGTCAACCCACCTCTCCAGGGCAACGGAAACACCCCGGCCATGACCCCAGGGATGCTCCTGAGTGCACCGCACGCAATCATGCAGAACCACGTCGAATTCGGTGACAACGGACTGCTCATCAGGACGGACGTCGGAGGCCCGTAGATCGTCCGAACAAAACTAACTTTCTAGCTTTCAGAGAAATAAATGTTTGTAGCCAAATCCAAGATGGCGGACTTATCTGTCAACTGATGCTGTTATAAATCACAAGAAGATTCGCCGCAACATGTAACTGTCAAAAGGACTCACCATCGGTAACATGACGCATTATTTCAGTCAGAAATTCAGGGACATTGCAAGCTACATCACGAGTACCGTGATGATGAACAAATTCTCACAATCGCTTTGTTTGGACGGAACTTATGTTTGAACTACAGGTGCATATATCTTTGTGACTTTCAAACATTTTTTTTTTTTCATTGGGACCAATAGACAGTGGACTTTTATGATACACGTTGAAGAAAAAAAAATGATGTATGATATGACATTTTGAAATAATGTAATTTCCAGTAAAAAGAATTCATTGTAATAACATGAGTTTGCTTGTCACTTTGTGGTGTTCACGCTTTTGTCTTGCATGCATGTTTGTGTATGTGCATGTGTACATAATATATATATATATATATATATATATATATATATATATATATATATATATAATATATATATTATATATATTATATATACATATGTATGCATATGTATTCATTCATGTTTGTAGATCATACATATATATGCATGTGAATTTATGCACACATACACACACACACAGACACACAGACACACAGACACACACATATATATATATATATATATATATATATATATATATATATATATATATATATATATATATATAAGTATATATATATCCCTAGTTGGCACCTTAGGGAGACATATTGGGGGGAAGTGTCTTCATTAGGGAGAGAACTGGTCATTAAGGAGACAATTTTCGTGTCTCCATTGCGTAAACTGCCATTGAACATGTATATAATAATTTGCATATAAAACAAATGGAAATGTCTTCCAAATGACCCATCTAGGAGTATATATATATATATATATATATATATATATATATATATATTATGTTACATTATGTGTTAGATGGTAGTTTCAGTGCTGATTATTTTTTTTTTTTGTGATTGATATTTGGGTAAATTGTTGATGACTGAACAATAAGACTGATACTTTGATTGATGATAACTTCACAGTTTTACGATGACTGAGATTATGGTGCGGATGTTGACATCGACTGCAATGCCGAGCACAACGGCGATGACGAAGAAGATAATGGTTTATGAGTGTGACCGTGATCAAAAGAAAACAGTGGGCAACATTTGCCAATACCGACGACACCCACAGGCACATTTATAATGTAATCAACAATGAATACACAACAGTTTACACGACAGTTTAGACCGTGAAATTTCTCAACAAGAAGACATGAGAAGAGAAAATACACACTACATCTTCCGTACGATGGTTCCACCCCTCCCATTTACACGTTACGAGCTTAATTGACAATAAAACCAACCAGACATAAGGAAAAACAAACCAATAACGAGTGATCACAATAATGAGCCGGACAATCTATTGATGACTGCGTTTTCACGATGAATAAGTGCAGACTCTGAGCATTATAACAGAAATCGTATCGCACACTCTAACAATAGTATTATAAGGTGAAGTTGGGAAAAGGTGACGCAAAACAGACACAAACACATGCGTGTACATGTTGATATAGATAGATAGATGATATATTTTTGACGTATTTAAATAAAGTAGCATTTAAAGGAAATAAGATGACCATTCCGGAAAGCTTAACAGGTGAAAATTGACACTTTGTTTCAGTAAGATAAGAAAGAACATACCATTTTTAAACATCTGTGTGGTTAATAAAACTAACTTTTTAAGTCGAAAAGATTCTTCAAAACTTTCCATAGCAGAGAACAACGATGAGCTTTTGTCGACGTACGCCGATCTGCGAACGATCGCTTTGAACGCCGATGTATTCTTGATCGGCTACACTCGTTTCTAAAACCGATACTAGGCGGTATATCGATACCGATACCTGATATGTCTAAAGAGTTCTGCAACTACTGCGTACATGCGGCTGCGGTTTCGATGCTGGCAAACCTTAGATAATGTCCATGATGTGCTTTGCATCATCACCATCTCGCCATGTCCCGATAGATCTATACATTTTTCTTTCATCGAAACTTTGATATGGATATCCTCGTATCATTTGTAATAAAATATTATCGTTTATGAAGATAAACAATATTGAATCTGCCTAAAATCAAAAGACACCCTATGTCACGCTCTCACAGTGCTCTTCTTATGCGGCTAATAGTTTCCCTTGTTCTCTTACTGCATCAACATTCAGACATATATCGCACTGTTTCTAGATTGAGTTTTTTTTTTTTGTTCAATTCACAGCAACTTTATCTAATATTTGCTTAGAGCTTTGTTGTTATGTTTTTTTAACCTAAAATTTTATACATGCAAGCTTTGCATTGTAAATGAGTTCCACTACGTTATGTTCTTTCGTTCAGATATTGTTATCATTGGGCAGAATATTTCATAGAATTTACTCCGTAAACATGTAGTTTTAGGTTTGCTATTTCATACCGAAAGCTAAAGGTATGTGTTTCTTTTCAATTCATTTTTTTATTACATTTTCAACAAACGGTCAGACATTGATATACATAATTACACAAAATAAAGACAACAATAAGAAAAAGTATAATGAAATGAAGTACAATAAATATAACATTTATGAAAGAAAATATAGGATTATACTGATATCCTAATTGTGCCGACAGTTCCTTCTTCTCTTTTACTACTATATTATGCGCAGTAACGATTTCGAAGTTTTTGAATATTTACTGCATTGTTTAGCGATAGAACATTTTGAGATCGCTATCATGAGAGATCAAAATTTTTGGACGGTCAAAAGAGCTGAAAATGGACGTCAAAATTCTTATACATGCATACACATTCCAACCTAATATCAATGGAATAATCTAGACAGAAATCTTTCGATTTATGTGAATTTGTACTCAAACAATCGAATCAATACATGCTTCTATCCATCAGGGTATTTTTTTTTTCTTCGGCTCGGCCATTTTTTTTTTCTTTAATACTTGTGACATGTCGACGAAGGCGTGGTTGACTGTATATATATATCTAGATATATACAAAGACGTGTACATGTTTGCGTATTTATCCTTTCAAAGTTCTTGGCATAATCAAATCAAAAGGGCGACAAAAACCCGTCACCATACCTGTGTCCCATCTAAATTTTCATAACTCCGGGTCACGAAGTAAGCTGTCGTGTTGGTGTATATTAAAGTCCTGGTTAATGAATACGACACTCGTGGCTAGGACAACCACGCCATTCCATGTACTTCATTTGATTTTATTCAATTTATATTCATTTCCAATAAAAATGCAATTACAGTAAAAGAAAATATATTTACATGTAAAACTTCATATTTATATAAAATCAATAAAGCATTGCAATAAAGGAAGATATACTGTGAACGGAAAAAAAAAATAATGCTTTGAATTGTATGATTGTACCGGATGATGGATGGGGCTATTGTCTCACCTCTAGTTAAAGAGATGACTGTAGCGTAAAGACGTTTAATTAAAGAAGAGGAAAGTACTCGTTTGCTTTGTTTTCGAAAAGGATTTAGCGGCTAGCTCCCCTGCGAACAGGTGCAAGCCGTAACACTTACAGACACCGGTAACATTTGACCTACGAAGGAAACTGGGACGATAATAAAGCCGTTCGCACTTTGGAGAGCAGAGATAGTTTCATTCCCTTATGTTTTGTAAAAACAAATATATGAATAACAGGAAAGTCGAATCCTGATAATATCATGATATAACCTCTATCAAAAAGTAAATGACACAGTTTTCATTTTCTTTTGTTACTAATGGTGGCTGTCAAGTTTATAACATTGTTGTATTTTACTCTGCCTATTCTTTTTTTTTTTTTTTTGCTTCGACAAACAAAGGAAAGTGGCCTTTATTTTTAAGCAAAAGCAATGTTTATTCATTGGTAACAGGTATGTCCAATTTCATGCATCTAAATATGCGCAATTTACATTGCCTCAGCAGACAAGAGGGCAAGAGAAATGCAAATACAGTCGTGTAATTAAAAAACAACAACAACTAAGCTGAATGTTTAGATAATAACACCTTAACAGCAGGCGTCATTTCACTTGCATTGACATAAAGATATGGAAAGAAGTCTCTCGCTTTCACTGTATAGCTGTCCCTTACTTCTGTCTGTCTGTCTGTCTGCGTCTGTCTGTGTCTGTCTTTATGGCGGCTGGGAGGGGGAGGAGGATGGATGGGACTGTAAAAAAGAGAATGTACACAGGGTGCATTTGTTGCATATCTACGTTCAGATGTGCTTCACTACTATTCGATACAAACGAAAATTTCAAACAGTCACCAAAAATTAGCGCGATTTCAAACGCGTTCAATAATGTGAAAATTAATGTGCAAAAAAAAAAAGAAGAAAGAGATAAAAGATAAGCAGTAGGAACTTTTTCATGGCCGTTCCCATCTCCCTTTAACCCCTTTAACACACGCCAGACTGAGTACTGTTGACCTGCCCCGCCTTCTCAACAGGAATCGGATGATTAGGTCTCGGGAAGCATCTGGCTGATGTGCGTCACGGCATCCCGTTAGGTCACAAGGGACCCGCAGAGCTGCACGAACGTTTCGATGTAGCGAATGAAAGTTAATATGTAGCCATAAATAGCAGGGTCAGTCTTTTTTTTCTTTTTTTATAATAAATGATTACTTTACTTGAAAATCTGAAGATACGGATATGTATCAGTACTCGCTTACTAAATTTCACCTGTAGATGAGGCAAAAATAATAAATCAATGCCAGGATATTTCTTTTTTTTTTTCTTCTCACTTTGTAGTCTTCGAGTCATGTGTTTCTTCCCAAGACGACTAAATTGAAGACAATGATTACGTAGTATTTGAAGTATTGAATACAGACATTGCGATTATATAACATTGACTTAAAAGAGATTATCCCATTTCGTTCACAGATAATTTGCAGAGTTTCATTGATAGAAATACTAGAGTAAAGTGTGAAAATTGAATAGATGCATGCAGATAGTGAATTGACCATACACATAACATTTATGTTGCACATTTTTATATTTTTGTAGATTTCGGTTCCCGCCTTCCTATTAAATCGTCAAGAAAAAGAAAGAAAGAAACAAACAAACTACCGAGTCAACAAGGCAGTTAAACAGCGAGGTAGTTTGATTCAATATGATTACATTCCACTGTTTATGCTGTGCTCTGAAAATTTGAAAAATGATTTAAAAAGAGTATTTCCAAAATAGTCAAAAATGCAAACGTGTACTACACGTTCTGATTAGCGTGTGTACGAGGTACTAGGTCAGTGATAGATTATGAGTACTCAAGTAATGAAATTTATCCTATTTTAGTACTTTTCCGTTCACAACAATTATGCTCAACTGAATTTATTAAAACCAAGAAATTTAATGAATGCAAAGTAAGAGCAACAAAAATAGTTAACTTAATGAAAAGTAAGTAATACGAGTGCTCAATTCTCGGCGTCCTGTAACGTAGAGGTTAGCAACATGAGCCTATAATTGGAATAAACTATTGCATGTAGGCCTATACCATGATTTTGAACAACAGGTATGGCAAATAAAAGATCCAAAATTTTGTCACCAAAGTAGATACTTGCTTATGATACTGATTCTAGATATATTGAGATGGATAACAAGGCTATAGGACAGTAAATAATAAACAAAGGCATATGAGCAGCACAGTCATCCCTTTGATCAGCTATATAGTTAGTATCAGGATCGCAAATCTTGATTATTTTAGCAGCACATTCACACAACCACAAGCAGATGACCCAGTAGATTGATACATTCATGTAGAACGCACCACGTGTAAGACAAGCGTCTCCTCCTAGAAAGGAAATAGTTGTAGCATCCCAAATTGAAAAGAATACCATGAAAAAATGGATGTTATGATAAATAAATAGGAGGTTACTGGAATGTCAACTATTCTCAATCATATATGATTATCTCTCCATTCATTCATTTGCTTTTTCTTTGTTGCTTTCTCTTTTTTCTTTCTTTCCCCATTAGCTTCCCTTTGTGTACGCCATCTCACAAACCTGGCACAAGATAGTTCAATGGGAAATTGCCCATTTTGTATGTTAGTGTATTATCATGTTTCTTACTCCTTGAGGCTGCCATCACCATAGGATGGCAGACTCCTGCATTCTTTTTTTCTTCCTCTTTACCTAGAAAAAAAAGAGCAATGTATTGTCGATTACTTTGATCACATTTTCGTTACGTATAAACATTAAAGATTGTTGTGATTGTTATACTGTTTAGTGTAGTTTTTGTTGATACAAGTTTGCATGTTAATTTCAGATATACTGAGTGTGTTTTCTTCTGGACCCCTCGGTAGAACAGCTCCACCATGAGGGCGGAGCTGAGTAGGGCTATCCAGCCGCAGTTTCATGTACTTTTGTGATAATTTCTTTGTATTGTTCAATAAGAAGTGATGTACATATTTTTTATTTTGCGGAAATAAAATCAATCAATCAATCAATACTATGAATGTAATCCTGTTCTCTTTTCCTATTCTGTTTTCAGATATACGTGTTGTCATTTTAATGTACGATATCCTTGAAAAAAAAGTGCAGAGATAAAATTACTAGTAAACTGAATTGAGCATAATCGAATTTGTGTAAATTTACTGCCATAATCTCGCAAAAATAATGATGTACATGAAGTAGCTCATACAATGGCTGTGAGGGGACCTCAATGAAACTAGCTCCGGTAACCGGCTTGTCACGTGCAAGGGTTGCCATAACGCGCGCCGTCATCATGGGCCAAACCGAGTGACTCAGGGACTAAAAAAGTGAACAGTCACGGCGGGTGGCTGCGTCAACTCGATTTCGATGACGCAAATGAGGGGGCAAACTTTCTAAAACAATGGCAGTATCTGTTGTCACCTGTTGTTCACCCCCTCCCTGCAGTTGTCTGAAATTTTTGGGGATGCATTGTTTCACCGACAATGGGTATCAATCATCTTGATGACTGGACTTTGGTTGGTTATGTTATCTACTTTTGTTTGTGTAGGGAATTCAATACCTCGCATTGAGAAATTTGGAATGGAATGCATGAGAAAGGGAATCGTGTTATCCGAAATACATTTCGAATTGGGTCCTTTTTTATGTTAATTCGCATGGAAAAATCACCTTTGTATGATGTGTGATTTGTGTGTGTGTGTGTACATGTGCGTGATTGTGTGTGTGTGTGTGTGTGAGTAAGCGTTCATACCAGTGATTGTTTATAGTAGAATTCTATTCTAGCACTTCCCTTTCCGTCTTCCGATACATACACACACGCACGTGATATACATATACATACCGGTATACTTACTGCAGGTATCTATTCATATTTACTTTATATACGTATTTGTATTACATCACTGTACTAAACCAATATGCCATTTCACCTCCTTGTACAAATCGCCATCGTTATTTTGTGACAATTTTGTACTATTTGGATATCAAAAATAAGTAGATGAAAAAAAAATGTTATTATAAAGAAGACCATAGTTGTTATTACTGTACTACAAAATTTACTATAATCATTATTTTTGTTATTATCATCATTATCATCATCATTATTGTTATCATTGCTATCATTAATATCAGGGTGAATGGTATAAGTGTTTAGAAAATTAATCAAAGTTTGTAATGCTTGCGTTATATTTGTTATTGTACTGCTCAAATTTATTTCTAATTCAATTGTAATCGTGATTGTTAAATAACGTAAATGCATTGCTTGAACTGAAAATAATGAGTGTAGCTCCATATTACATTGGTGTGTGTGTGTGTGTGTGTGTGTGTGTGTGTGTGTGTGTGTGTGTGTGTGTGTGTGTGAGTGTGTGTGTGTGGGGGCGAGGAGGGTCCTGTGTGAGGGGGTAGTAGTACCTTGCGTACGTGTCAGGTCCTTGCAACGAATCAAAAGAAACTTGGGTTCTTCCTGGAGCAGGAAAAGAAGGGATAGGCTCCTAGTCGTGTCGATCAAAGCGTCCCTCGGACCGGAAACCGCAGGCTAGCTTTCCCCCATTGCGCGGGGCCCATGTCTTGGCCATCGTGCTTCACTAAGATTTTGTGCATAGCTGCACAGCACATGTATCATGTTATATAGTTGTCATGTTAATTCTCATGTGATGATTACGTAATATCAAGACGATTTATTCCCCAAAGAGGGGTGGGGGAGATCAAAGGGATCTGTTTGTTACCATATGCAGACGAAGGAGAAAAAACTTTAGTGCGTCAGAATAGTTCTAAAATGTGAGTTAGTGATAGAAATAATCAATGCAAAAATGTTGATCAGTATCATGGATGTTAAGAATTTTCAAATATACAAAATATGAGCAATTTCTTACTAAAATTGTTTCTAGAATAAAACGTCTACAAAAATTAGTGATATTTCCTTACGTTTTAGGCTTTATTGCGAAATTTTTATATGGTAGGATGTTTTGTGATACGACTGAAGTATGGGAAAACTAAAACATTTTTTTTTTTAATCTCTGCTCCTAACGGTAAATAGTGGCTTTAATAGTTAATACCCTCTCGATGTTCAGTGTTTTGTTTGTTTTTTTTTACTGATCATTCAAGAAATTGTGATAATTCCTTTCAGACTGTCAGATTCTGAATTTTTGGTTTTTCTTTATATGCATACTGACTATAATGCTTGCTTCGGTTGATATCTATTACACTCCATAATATTTCTATACAGCTCCTATCCACAGTATTTATTTGTCAAAATTCGGTATAATCATAAAAGCTATATTGTACTTCATCAAACAGCAATGGGCATTTGTGTGGAGTAGACTTTTTTGTAAACACACATCTCATTTACGCATAATATACCAAGCTAGTTTCCTATATTCCATCAAATTTGAATAGCTTATAACGTAACATACCATTCGCTCAATTCACTGTCTGACCACACATTTAAACAACATTATGACGTCAATGTAGGACATTCGACAAGAGATAAACTCCTCCCCGGTGCAGTACATAGGTTAGATGAGGCCTTGTCAAGATAAATGCCATACTTCATGTATTATAATCTTTCCTAATGACACTATGTCTTAACTTCGCCAACGTGTCCTTAATATGTGATTTGCTTAAAATTAATGGTTAGCATGTAATGCACGTAAGACTTCAAAGTGTAAATAGATTTTCGCGGATCCTTCCGCTCTTACGAGGGCTAGAAACAGGTGTGGATCCAAAGTTAGGGATAAATGGCATCGAAGTAACCTGTTAACTCCAACATCTCCGGTCTCAACTTATTTTTCATCCCGGCATCATTGGCCGGATAACGGGATGTGACACGTCGAAAGCACATGTCGCCCTATCGTAGCTTTTAAAGGTTTCTTAATTTTGGTGACACCCTAGCCGCTGCATGGTATCGCAGATAAATGATTATAGTCTTATGTCAAGGCCCTATTTTTTTTTCTTCATATATAGCTTATGAAGCTCTAACGTTCGCCCACAGAAGTAATCAGCTTTTCTATGTAACTCTCGTAATTCCTGGGGAAGGTTAGGATTCTTGATTTCCTTTTTACCCTCTTTTCTCATCAGTTTTCCCCCGCTTAAGTTCTTGTTGGTGTTTTGTTTGCTTGTTTGTTTTTCCCCCCTAATAACGTCTTCCCTGCATTTTCTTCTTTTTTTTTTTGAACGATAACGGAGGCAAATGGTATGTGTGTAGAGATATTTTACAACAAAAAATAAATAAAATTTGTGGTAATATTGGAAACTGTTTATCATATTTCACTTGGGTTGGAAATCTCAGTATAACATACGTTTTCGTATTGGATTTAATCTGCGTTTTCTCAGTCAAGTTTGCTTACAAAGCTTTCTTATTTCTCGTTTTCTTTGCCGATTATCTACGACTGCAGTTTTATATTGAGGTCATCATGTATGCCGATAACAGATTTCTGTGAATTCAACCATCAATAATGGAAAGCATCTAGACGTTTATTTTATGATAGCATGGTAACATTAAAGGGGCCCTGAAATCCATATTACGTTGATTTGTGTTGATTTATGATACCCTCAACATCACTTTTGCGGTGAAACGAACATCTAGAAACATTCCATATATCTTTAACGATATTTTTTTTTCTATTTTTCGTAAGATTACTTGGGAACGCCCACAAAAAATCCTTCCAAACCAATCAATATTAATATTCTTAAGATGACCTCATCTGTCAATCATTGCTAAAGTACTAAAATGTTTAATAAAAGACAGTGGAATGCACCTTCCCCTCGACTCAACATAACTTGCATGTTCCCTCGCCATGTCTTTTGTTAGTCACACTAATATTACAGAAACATGCAAGTTATGCTGAGTCGAGAGGAAGGTGCATTCCCATGTCTTTTGTTAAACATTTCAGTACTTTAGCAATGATTGACAGATGAGGTCATCTCAAGAATATTAATATTGATTGGTTTGGAAGGATTTTTTTTTTTGTGGGCGTTCCCAAGTAATCTGAAGAAAAATAGTTAGAAATATATGAAATGTTTCTAGATATTTGTTTTACCGCAAAAGTGATGTTGAGGGTATCATAAACCAACACTAATCAACATGCATTTAGATCTCAGGGCCCCTTTAAGTAAAAATGCATTATGTGTAAACTAACTCTCGTATCAGCTATATAACTGTGATTTTGAAGACACTGTGGTCATGTAGGAAGTTTGTATTTTTCAATCAAACTATACCTTCATTTCTAAAACACACACATACACACACACAGACACACACACACATACATGACAACAACAATAACAGTGAAAACAGTTCATTCTACAAAGATGCATGTGAACAATGATAAAGGTGTGCCTACACATCAACTGATACATTGAAACATTGCAAGTGGTGCTTAAAAAGATACGGCCTTATCTTCACAATTTATCTCTTTAGAAGACTGTATTACTTTTTTTAGTGACTTGGAAGAAGACTTTTCGTCTGCCAGATGATGGTTTCAGGAATCAAGGTGTAGATGAAGATACTTAATTAACGACATCCTTTTTCGTGCCATGGCGGTGTCAATGCGTGACAGGTTGTTTGATAGAGTTACCCCTCGGAATTTTACAGCACAGATTGATAAGATGCTTAAACATTGCGCAACTACTTCCAGTGATGATTAGTGCATGTCATTATTGAACATATGGCTATCAAACATGTGCACAATTCTAGGTTACACGCACACACGAGGATGCACACGTTCTCAAATAATAACGTTATTTGTCAAAGCATATTGCTAGCATTTCAATATGACAAATGATGACAACATTTGGTAAGGACAACGAGTAAAATTTTGTGCCACACATTATCACAAATTTGTTCAACATCATATCTTTCAGGGTAATCAAGGTTCACCTGTTACACTTATTTTTCGGTTGTTGCTTTTTATTTCAAAACTTCTTCAAACATAGGGGACTTGAGAAACAAACAGACACTCCAGAACACGTTATACTATAGCCTTTTCTCCTTACTCTTCTCTTCTCTTCTCTTCTCTTCTCTTCTCTCTATTTTTCCTATTCATGTACCCCCTTATTTTTGTCCCTTGTTCTCGTTTCTGTCCTGTTTTATCCCCAATGTATTGTCCTTTTCGGTAAAATAACATTGATAATACTTGAAAGTTTTACGTTATTTATTGTATGTGTATATGTGTTCTGTTTCTTCAGTTAAAAAAAAAGAGAGAGAGAGAAAATTGTTTCAAGCCATAATATCTGGAGGCCGTTACCCAAGTCACGAGATATGCTTCTAGATAACGGTCTCCTTCACTTGCATACTCTAAGATATGCCATGAATATACGTACCATTTACAAACATATTTGTATATTGATAGCTTTTGTTTATATTTGGATGACTTGTGTTTATCATACTTATTTTCTATTTTGTCATACTGATTTTTTTTTCTATTTTGTACAAGTGGAGAAATAAAACTTACTGAAAGTGCAACTGAAACACTGGTGAAATAACTGTGAATGACAGTTGTGGAGGTTACTGATAGGGAGACATATTAGTTTGATTCAACTTCTGACAAAGAATACATTTACTTTGTTTCCAAGTCGAGCAGTATTCTCATCGTATGATTAAGAACGAAACCTTCACTTTTTTTTATACGATTGTTAAATGATCAATTGATATAGAAAAAGACAGGGATCTATGATTTTAACTAAAAAGCGCGCCTTCTATGTAATATCAGAACGTCTTAGTTTCAGTATTCAAACATTCTATTAAAAACTCCAACTGAACTGCAGCTTTCATCAGGATTTTTGATTTCGATATTAAAACGCTCTTTGATAATATCGAATAAATGATATTGAATAATAAGATCACATGAAGGTTGTCATCTTTATATATAGGCTAAATTTGGCCATGTCTGTAGGGTGTGGACACGATGGCTACTGCCTTTAAGTCGTTGAGCTTTGACATTTTCTCAACCTCTGCCGCAAAAAGTTAGATATCTCCCCTCTTGCTAAGCTGTCATCCGTGACGACAAGACTGGTTACTATTTTCAGCCTTGGATCTTCCGCCCTTAATGCGAACATCCTCAAACGGCACCTCTCAAAACAACGGACTCTAGGAGACTCCATCGTAGTTGTTGACGAACTGTTTTGTTTCCATGGAAAGAAAAAGGGATTAAATAGCATAATCTTCTAATGGTTATTATCTTTTTGTTCTTGTTCTCCTCCCTCTATTAATTGGAATATTTCTTCTTCCTTTTTCCTAGATCTTTTTCTTTTTGTCAAGTCTTTCTTTTCCTAACCCAAGGGATCTTAGGTTTGTTTGTTTGTTTGTTTGTTTGTTTTTGGTTGGTTGTTGTTGTTGTTGTTGTTTTTTTTTGGGGGGGGGTATTCGTTTCTGTATGTCTTTTCAGATAATAATGAAACTGCTGTTGATGTTATTTCTGGTTGTAGGAAAGATAGTAGTTTAAAATCAATGAATAGAATATGAAATCGGATGTGATAATAACGTCAGGTTAAGTAATGATCGGTGATGACAAACTACACACACAGAGAAATATTTATACATTCATATTACATGAGGTACATTGTCTCTTTAACGGTCATTTCAAGCACGAAATCATCTATCTTCAGAGATGACAGGCTACACCCACGCCATGCCCTTCGCAATAATGATTAAGAGTTTCCACCTCACTTTGTTTTTTGTTTTTTCTTTTCTTCAGTCTTTATAACCTGCGGCTTCTTCAGAAAAAGTTTAAAAGACAGCGTTATACAGTTATTCCCGGAAACGATGCTAATGATGACCACATGATGTCAGTATTTCAAGCGGAAAGATTTTTTATTTTTTTATTTTTTATTGGTTCTTTTAGTCATTTAGCTAGTCATGTGAACGTAGGCGTGAGAGTGTCATTTTGCCAAGCCTTAAAGTTGTTTCGTTCGGGACTTCCTGAGCGAGATATAAACAGAAAATGTTTTCTTGATAAATTTCTTATTCTTTGCTCTCCCTTGGACGTTACCAAATCTGCACAAAGCACCTAGTAATTCCATGTTTCTTCATGCCTCTCACCGGGACATGCCCGATGAAAACATACGCAGTAATAAAAATAAGTAGGCCAATACAATAGGTTTGTTTTTAATAACATTTCTCATATGACAGACACATAACATGTTATGAGTGAATGAGCAGTATTAATTGATCGTCAAAGACGCGTTTATAGATGGATTTTATATGATTTTTGTATATATGGTAAGCTCTGCAAAAAAAAAAAAGTATGTTAAAAAACAAGGTGATTTAGCAGCAAAAGTGTTTGTGTAATGAAGCAAATATGGATTGGCTTGATTAAGTTGATCAGATAGCTTTTTCTGAGATTCATGAAGCCCTTTATGTCGATTGTTTTTTTGTTTTTGTTTTTTATACATGGTATGATTTGCAACCAAAAAACCCTCAAAAATATTGTACCTGTCTAAAGAAATGTGATTTAGCAACACACGAGAGAAGAATACAGCTGCTTATTTTTGTTCATATCAATTTCATTGTGAACATGAGACTTAAATATCGAATAAAATTCAAATAAAGAATATCATAAAACAAAAAGTGTGTGTGCCCGTGCCAGAAAAAAAAAAAACCATTCCAAACACCTTCGACCTCTCGTTGCACCTCGCATGTGATAAATAAGGCTATTCCGAGAGTAGACACATGCTTTATAATTCACTGCTGGCGCAAAGTCAACTTAAAAAAGCTTTATATAGCCCATCTTGACTTCCATCCAATTGCTATAGATAAATAATGTTGCCACGGTACTTAGAGGTTTGGCATACTGTCACTGGCAATTTGTTACTTTTGTTGTTCTTGTTTGTTTTTTCTCTCTCTCTCTAGGCAGGGGCGGATATGTTTGAGAAATATTGTGATTTGCTCGATGTCGTGTAGGATCCGTATTATTGCTTCATCATGTGCGGGATTAAAGGTCAATGGCGGATCCAGAGGGAGGCGCACCGGGCCCGCACCCCCTCTTTATTTTTTGTTAAAACAAAATAGATATATAAAGAAAAAAATGGGGGCGCGTGCGCCCCCTTTAATTTTGTAAATGCGCCTCCTCTTTACGGAATTCCTGGATCCGCCCCTGAAGGCAGTAGCGCTTGAGTCGACAGAATGAAAGACATCCCAGGATGCATTGCTTACATATTACTGATTTTGATTCCTGGTATCAGTTTAACTTCTGCGTAAGTTACTTTCCTTCAATTTTTACTGATGTGTAAAACTTATGTCATTAAATCCTCATGTATACTTGGGGTAAATTTTCCTTTCAGTGACCATAACCATGACATGTCCATTCTATACGATCATTCCTTATCTATTGTGCTTTCGTGTTTTCGTTTCAATTGTATGGTGTGAATGTGTATTAAAAAAAAAAAAGCGAGCAAAAATTCTCATAATGTAATTTTCTGTTCAGGTTTCCTGACTATTTTAGTGTGTTAAATTTTATTGAAGAGGCACCTGAATGTATATATGGTCATTGAATGACCGATTTTAAGATATTGCATAATTAAGTGAAATATAATGACAGTACTTCACGCCATAAAGCACTATTAGTTATACACAGAGAATGAAAAGGTACAAGAAAAAGGCGCCACACGTTATGCGATAGAAATTGATAAGTTTCACTTAAGAATATTGGAAATCACTCATTGGTATTAGAGTAGAATCTCGGGTTAATAAACTAACCAATGTCACAGCTCAATTTCTTTCATCTGTGAGGCCGCAGCCGGCGAAAGCGCCCTCTAAAATACATCTCAAAAGTATACCGATATCTGGATATGACGATAACTAAACACAAAACTCCAAAAAGCTAATGAGTTAATTGCTGAAGTTCGTGTATAAGGGGCATTCCCATGAGAGTATTAAGCTGGAATTACGAGGAGGGAGGAACTGTTATGACACTTATTTTTCAAAAGATTTTCCACATTCCTGATGACTGATATAGAGGCCTCAACCTCGTATTTTAATGTGGTTGAAGACCGAAAAACACATGACTACAGCATCATCGTCTAAATCTGAGCTTATGGTGGGATAGACAGGTCTCGAATGATAAAGTGCATATGAGATAGTTTGATGAGTCTTGGAGGCGGGGGTGAATGTATATGTGTATAGATAAATCAATAGACAAATATATGTCTACATGTATAATATTATGCATATATATATACATATATTATATTATATATATATATATATATATATATATATACATAACCAAACATACATATACAATTTAGGTATAATATATATGGAGAGTTTTATTGCAACGTGAGCTAAACACCATTTCTAAACATTTCGAAATAAGTCCATCATCAGATAGAGCAAAATTAAACCTGTCCAGTAATACCTCACTGTAATATAACATGGAATATCCTAGAAGTTATGATCAAAATATCCTGTATTTTTTTTTTATTATTTTCTTTGTTTTTAGCAGCTTTAATCACAAATGTCTCAACGTAAGAAAAATGGATATAGCTCGTCTTGTGATAAATTTGTATATAAAAGTATATAGGTGTACGTTTGTGAGAACATTTCTTTTTTTCACAGAAAAATAAAACAAGACAAAAATCATCTACAACCCATTTAACACTCTCTCTGTCAAACTGATCACCAGCGATTTAAAAAGCACAAAGCAAACCACTTTACAAATGAATTTTTCGAATTGTTTTCTAAATACGGAAAGAAGAAATTCAGGAAGCAATCAGCATTATACACCGTCGTTGGAGCCTAATAATGCGAGACCTTCCTGAAGCATGTAATATTATCAAGATTATTAATGATAATGATTTATTTTAGTGAGAATGATGACCATCTACCATTATCACTGATTATACGTAAAGGCCACGCTCATGTGCAAACAATATCCACTGAAGCTGGAAATAATGGTCCTAATAGGACAGACTCCCTTAAATTATCTTATATCCCTCTATTATCTTATATGTCTGACAGTGTATGATCAGGAAGATGATACTCACCTCCCTGGTGTGACGTGTAAGTATAATTATATGTGCCCTTTGCATCTCATGGCAGTCTACTTTAAGGCGCAGCCTTTCATACTAATCATAATTTCTAGCGAAAATAGCTGTCCTTCTGATGTATTTCCTGGAACTGTCATTAAACTTCTTTCTTTCAATGTCTACTATTCAAAAACCAAATGAGACTAAAAAGGAAACGCGCTGCTATTTCGCTTGCAGCTTTTCAAAAATACTTTTCGGCGTTTTCATAACAAGAAAAAAAAATATGTCAAAGGAAACAGGATAAAAATAATTCCTCGAGGACGGTCACGTTTAAATGACTCACTGGAAATTCTTATCATTCCTCCTCGTTATTAACCTGACTTATATCAAATCGTTCCGTCTTAATATGTCTTTGAGCCTAAGAGCATCAGCAGGAGCTTACAACACCACCTACCCACAAACAAACAAAGTCATACAAACAGACACGCACTTGTGTATACACATACAACCATTTCTACACAACACTTTCTTCAATTATTGAGCTTCAGCTTCAGACTTCGAATCCTTTTGATCATTCACATGACAACGATATCGAAGTCTGTGAGTGCAATGGTGCACATAATTCATGAATTTGTTTCATCCTTTTTCGTTTTCCTTCTGGCGATTTATTTTGTTTACTTGCTCGCTCATGTCTGTAACAATCAATTCTGTTAAGTTATCAAACTCAAGTACTGGCAATTTTATATTTTCTGTTTGAGAGTTTCCTCATAGTCATTGTCCAACTTCAACTCTAGCAGTCTAAAAACATACAAGGCTATCTCTCACTTCCATTTACACTCATCATTTCCAGTTCTCTCTTCTCTCCTTAAACTATTATGTGAGTGGCCATGAAAATTGTTTTGCTTTTTTCATTATTACGTTCTCTGGAGATTTAGGACTGGAAACTTTAAGTTTAACTGATTGAAAATGTCACTGCCAGAAGCTTGAATATTGCCATTTTCAGATTAATGTCATTGTGTAAAATGTGATTAAAGCCAATTTATCCAGAGAAAACATTTTCTAAACTCAGACGGAGAACTTCCAGAAAAATCATCCATGAAAATATACGTATGTTAAGGCAACTTAAAAGAAAAGAGAAAGAAACGAACGTCAAACGAGCATCTGTCAACTTTACATCGTTCCATTATCTTTTATTACATCAAACTCTACAACTTATAAGTTTGCAGTACAATACAAATATAACCACATAAATAAAACTTTCGACATTTCATCATGCAGTAAAAACAATCGATCTATACTGATTTTTGGCAGGAATGATGTCTATGGATTTGGCAGCATGATTACTCACCCGCATTATATTTCATGCCCTTGGGGGAAATATCCGTATTGGAGACAAAACTGTTAACATTTGGCACGTGAAAAGCTAGTCAAATTCTGTAACTTGGCATCATGAAGATTCTCCTGATGGTGATGCTATTAACCCAGTCATCATTCAATGAATAATACGTGAGAATATCGTCGGTAAACATGAATTCTTCGGCATATTAATCAAAGCTCAACATTTTAACTGCAGTCAAACCTGCCTTAGCGGTCAACTGTCTATAGCGGCCACCTGCCGTATACGGCCACTACATGTATAAACAATCCCCCAGAGAAAAGCCATGTCAGAGACCCTGTCTGCAGCAGCCATCTGTCTATAACAGACACTTTTTTGTCTCCCTTGGGTGACCGCTACAGACAGGTTTGACTGTATTTTGAAATCAAAAAGGTTAAAGAGCATTGCCAATCCTAGACAATATTAAGACAAAAAAATTCTACATAAAATCACTCCCCTTATTTTTCTGGGTTTTTTTTTTTTTTTTTTGACAGTGAGGACGAATTTAGGTGGCCCAATCTTAACGAGTAGGAAGATAGGGAAAATTTCTATATTCCAATACACAAATATGACCCAGAAAGGCACCAATGCATTTCAAGCTCAGTTTCAAATTGCATCCGATGCTTTCTAAATATAGCCAGTCGTGGACATGGTTTTCTGACTTCGTTTCGTCAGTGCCGATATTGGATCTCTTCTCTTGATATCGATCTGTTGCTATAGAACAAACTCAACTACTTAGCATTAGCTGTTCTAGTTTCTAACATTTGTTCTAAAAGAGAATAGATCACGTCCCTTGATGAACCCAGCGGGCATATGGCGCTCCGTTAGTGCGTGGCGCTCCCTCGAGAATGATGCTCACTTAGGGCGTGGCACTTCTTAGGGCGTGGTAGTCCTCAGAAGATATCCTCCGGGCTCACGCCTTGGCTCAGAAGCATAGCAGGTGGGGCCGGGTCTCCACCCATCTCACAGACGTAATACCGACGAGAGTTGCAGGGCCTGGACGCCCATCTGCCCCGAAGCGCAACGGTGCACATGTTGTAGCCTCTCCTTGGATTGCCAGGCTGCGTTATGGAGACGTTGTGGAGCCCCCATGGAGACCGGATGTAAGGTTGATGGGTGTTGACGTTTGTGAGAGCATGCGTCGATCGATCGATTGAGAAAGAAAAAAAGAGATATCGAAATTAGTCTGGTCCTCATGTACTTGCACAGGTTATGGTGCAGATAATACAAAATGATAAGCAGATAACGAAGATGTGTGTTAAGTTAGCGAGTATAGATAAATTGGTGACGAGAGAAAAAATTCTTAAAATGTAATATGGTAGGCCTATTCTACAATGATGCTCAAGAAGCAATACATGAAACAAGATGTGGCCATTTGACAAGAGCCTAAGGGGATTCTAGTAACAGTTGTTGTTGTTGTTGTTGCTGTTGCTGTTGTTGTTGTTGTTTTTCACGTCAAAAGGGAGTGTCAAAATTGGGTAGTAAAATTAAGAAATGACATGATCCTTGAATGATAGACCGTAATGGCAATGCGGGAAAACACAGTAGGGAAATAGATTTCACACGCAGACCTAGAAGAAGACCATAGGCAGACATGAAATAATGAAAACATGTTCATATCAAATGTAGAAAGGGTGGCAATAGTCAATTGACTATTCATACTCTGTTATATTCACTTAAGATGCAAAGTACGCTAACATGATATATTAAGTAAACGTGAAGGAAATGGTTTAAAACATGAATACCAAAGTTCTAAAGTATAGGCTCGTTAAACATAAACATCAAAGCCGACGACAGAAATTATCCGAGTCCTTGAATCTGATAAATATGATGCTGAAATTTACAGATTAGATGTATACATTTCAGACCCATTGAAACAGGATCTTGCTGATAACCTGGAAACCACAGTTAAAGCTCAAATTCACGGAGGGCGTAAATGAATAATATAAAGAAAGATCTTTATACTTGTTGACCAACATTGGAGACTTTTGACACTGATCTTGTATGATATTTGTTTGAATGTCTTAAGACATGGTTGACCTAGATATCATTTCCGGCAATCTTGCAGTCGAAGGCAAATTGGCAACAGCGAGGTTATGAATGTTAGTGACCATTGACAACGAGGACAAACTGAGAAACATTATTTTTAGCTCAGGTACCCCTGCTGTTCCTGCGATGAGAGATATAGGCACACAGGAAGACGTGTTAAATTTGGGGACGGCGATACGGCAATAATGTCACCATCGATAACCAGGAGTGTTGAGCACTGATATTTTGAAGAACTTTCAAATCGGCTGATTGTTATCCAATACTGATTCTGTCGTTGGGCAATTGTGATTTCTGAACGACTGCAGTGTGCAGATTTTTGTCGTTGTCGATGTAAAATCATAGCATTCAAATCAACCTTACGAATCTGGGATTATTTGCTCTTTTGTATTGTTTTGCCATTATCTCCCCCACCCCCCCCCCCCCCCGTCCTGTGTTACATTGTCTTAAGCGCTTGAATGATTCAAAGAGTATTACAGCTTGTTATTTTGAATGAATGTATGGGGATACGTGTTGGAAACTTCGTAACTTGTGAGCAATGTAAATCATTCATTGCCAAAGCTACCCAAACATTTGAATACGGTAAAATAAGTCCTCATCACGATGCATTCTTGGCTCATGAGTTTACAGACATTCCCTTGTTACGTCATTGATTAAATAGACCTAATGAAAGCTTTTCCGATTGATATTTATTTCATTTTCTTAGTGAGTTTACAGCAAGTGAAAGGGCCGGGCTCGGCCGCAGCCGAGCCCGGCCTTCATTTCACTGTAAACGCGCAAAAGGTCAAATGCGGTATCAAAATCGGCCGCGCATTAGACCAAGCTCTGGAGGTAGTCTCGGAGCGGCCGAGCCCGGCCTTTTCTCACTGTAAACGCAAACTGGGCCAAATGCGGTACTAAATTGCGACCGGCGCGCTCCCAATAATAGTCGTTTGTTTACAAGCAGAGCGCCATTACGACAAAATTATGAAAGGTTTTAATTAAAAGCCGGGGCCGAGCCCGGCACTGTAAACGGACAAAATTAACGGGCCGAGTACCGCAATTGAGGCCGGGCCCGGCCGCGGCTCGGCCCGGCCCTGCACTGTAAACGGGGTCTATAAGCTGCAGCGGTTAAATTTGTATGCCCATAATATCGGTATCATCATAAGCAGACCACGCTCGATTATTCAACACAGAGGAAACATTAACTAAAAGAACTCATCCTCGTATTCTTAATATTCCACACCCTTCAAATATCAAAGCCTCAATACAAATTCATCGGCAATAGCAGTGAAGACAAAAAGAAGTAAGAGCGATATAGGCCTATTCCTAACAATGTGCACGGGTTTATTCTCTCGCAAGTCATTTCTTCATGTTTACAACATGTTATTTTCCTTATCAGTCAACCTTTGATCCCCAACTAACCCCACCACCGTTATTGACTGTTCAAAGCATAGGCTACTCACGTGCCAGGTGTTCCTCAGGGCAGGGTTTAGCGCTTCACCACTCTCCCAAGCTACGGGTCCCGCCAGGGTCCTCAGTCCGAGCCATGTCTCGTTGTGTGCCATGTTGTTGAAGTTGAGGACGTCCATGACCTGCTGGTTCTCGAAGTGCGTCGTGATGGCCACGAGGTGACCGGCAAAACCGGACGCGCAAGAACTAAAGCGGCTGCAAGCTCGTGCAGCTCCAACCCACGTGTCGGGCTTGTTGGAGATACGGTAGCATGAGCTACCGGACTGCGACCACCCGAACGGGCAGGCGCTTACGACCGCGGTAAGGACGGCGAAGATGGCTAATCGAAGCATTGTCGCTTATCAATTTCAGGTGATCACAGTATTAGTGTCTTTTTCCTGTTGAACACAAGTCCACTGCAGTACGGCCTCTTTTGATGTCTTGGGAAGAGAGAAAACCCTGATAACTCTGTTCTGTTTAATATGGAAGGCCGGACTAAGAAGGATGCAGTCGGGAGTCCTCTTGGTTTCTTCAAACCCTATGAGTTTACACATGAAAATCCTTGTACGTCGACCATGGATTAGTGGTTGGGTCCATGCGTCAATGAAGGAGAACGTGATGTTGACGGAGTTAAAGGTAGATATTTACGTCATAAGCCCGAATTAGTTTCACGTTTGGACACAGGGGATTGGTATAAGGAAAACAAGGACAGCGATAACCAGGGAGTGAAAAGGGGACGGGTGGACAGAGGGGTTAAGTGGGTGCAAAGTATGTCGAAGATACAGGTGGATACAGTAAGGAGGGGGTGGGGTGAGAGTGAACGTGCACACGGGCTGCTATTGGTGAATCATCCTCGCAGGTCCCACGTAAATCCGTTGGGCGGAACTGGGCTGGTAATGATGACCTTCCGACCTGGGGAATAACGCCATTTAGGCGATACCGTGTAGGGCGGAGACATGTGGAGACCCTATTATCGCTCTTGAAGAGTTACTTGAGAAGAGCACTCTTACCCCCCTCTCCATCACCCTTCCGACTCTTCCTTAAATCGCTCAGTTTATTAGTTGTCACTGGATACAGCACAAACATCCCTGGATGTAACTAGTTCTCATCATTTCTGATGGAGCGAAAATAACACGAGATATAGAGTCATGCGAACGAGCAATTGATTTGATTACAACTCTCAACGACAAAAACAAAATGCACACGTTCCAGTTTCGTGATGATTTATCTTTTTCAAAATTATCGAAACATAAATTTACGTCACACCAAATTTTGTTTCAGTAGATCACTCCGACCTTTGACAAACAATCTTGGTTATCTCTGTGGAACGTGCTCATTGCATTACAAACTTTATTTGAATTACCTATTCTCGGAATGAGTATTGTTAACACTACCCATTCATTTCATTAGGACATTTGGCCATAGAGAAAAAAATATACATGAGAATCCATAAACGTCTACCTTCCATTGAAGAATTATGTTATAATATATATCTATATATGATATATAGTATATACACATATATAAACATGTATAAGATGGTGTAAATTGTACTACAAGGACAGCAAAATTATGATGAATTTCTAAATTTTACGCCCAAGGTTGCAAAATCTCTTACATGAAATGAATAGCAAAAATGGCAAAATACATCATGTCGTCCTTTTTCTCTTTTGTATTAGTTTGCTCTTCGAATGTGTCATTAAATGTTATCGTGCTCAAATATTTGTGTGTGTGTGTGTGTGTGCGTGTGTGTGTGTACAAGTGTGTGTGTGTGTGTGTGTGTTTTAGTTAGCTTATTTTTGTTTATTTCTTTTGGCTTACCTCGCAGTGCTGTTGTCTATATCAGATATGCTGCGAGTGCTTAAGCTATGGTGCGTCTTCCAAATTCAGTATTGTCCGTTTTTTTGTAGCTACCAGGTTCGAAACAGGCACGTTCAGATTAAATTATGTTACAGTGGTGATTCAAACAAAGAAAAACAAATCATGCAATTAAGACCTGCTGAACTTTGGAGACTGGAGCATACGCCATCGGTCTGAGCAAAACTTAGCTTCTGCTCATGCATTCACCTTTCGAACATCGTTGTTACTAAGCTCCAAAGTTCAGCAGATTACTTTTGCAGTATGAATCAGCTTGTCCGATGACTTGTCATCATAATGTTTGTTTGAGGTTTTTGTTGTTATTTTCATCGTCAAACTGCAGATTTAGGTGTTTTAGTTGATACCTGGTAATTTTGCGGTAATATATAGCAACGGCTGGCATTGGTTGGTGCCTTGGGAACTGCAACGCGAATACTGGCTACCTTGGTAAGCAATGGTGTGTGATCATAGTAATGTGTGATGACATCATCACTATTACTATCGTCAGTAGCGATTTTTACATCCTCTTATTATCATTTTTAATTCGTAATATCTTAGTATCTTGATAGTATCTATAAATGTTTCGCCGTTGCATTTTTTGATCAACATGAGTGAACGTAGACTTTATTTCCTTAATCGTGTTCATGTTCACGATTTTTGGAAATGTCTTGTCGTTTAAAGGAACAGACAAAATCGTTGACAATTTAACACACCTGACATTAGCAAAATGTACCATACACAGAAACATGATGTCTTAGTTGCTATTGTGATGGTACTTATGAAGCGTTGTTTTGTTTTACTACCTACATGAAATGACCATACAGTCACTCATTTCGAAGCAGTTACAATTTAACGTGTATATATGCAGACTTTAAGACCCGCATTCAAAAAGGTGGTAAAAACAAAACCCATGGTTTGAATTCTACAGTCCACGAACTAAAACAATTGCGAAACAGCAGTACCTTGCACTTGTACGTGTCAAAATGTGTTCAGTGTTGGATGTCTGTTCGTGTTACTTCCCTGTGTCACATTTTTCCTTGCACACTTTTAAAAAATTGCATAGTCCATGCATGATATAGCTTTGAAGTAGCTTTGTGAATTCACAGGCATTTTTAGGCCATTCGAGATTCAACAAGTGTGATTTTGGTGTGTGTGTGTGTGTGTGTGTGTGTGTGTGCGAAAAGTTAAGAAAGTGTCCTTATTTAATATGCATAGAGCATAGATGCCGAAACTTTGCTTGTTTCAGACAGTCGACCCTGTTTCAGACGACATGGATCGCTCAGAAAGCTTGATAAAAGTCGACGTCGTGATGTTCGTTATTCCGAATGTTTGTTAATCCGAAAACGAAGTAGGCTTAATGTTCGTTAATACGAAGGTTTGTGTTTCCTAAACACACTAATTTCGTATACTTAGATGTTCGTTAAATCAGAAAATAAAATGAAACAGGGTTCGTTATTCTGAGCACTTGTGGCCTTATTCCGAAGGTTCGTTTTTTCCGAAGGTTCGTGAATCCGAAAATGAAATATGGTTCGTTAATCCGAAGGTTCTTTAGGCCAAAAATAATATATTATACGGTGCCATCATTCGAAAATGGTTAAAAAAAAAACACACATTTTCGGATAACCGAGCCTTTGGGAAAACGAACCTGATTTCATTTCGGGATAACGAACCTTCGGAATAACACACTATGACCGTCATGGCGTCGTAATTCATTATTGTATGCGTTAGTGCTCCGACATTGAGCAAAGATGGACACACAATGACGGGAATGTTCAAATTTGGTCGTGATGGTAGAAACTTCCCCGTCATTCGTGAGCCGTCGTATGACTGACGACTGAGTTTCTCAGGCTGCGAAAGCAACCTCGTGAGCGGCAGCAAAATCTTTTGCAAGCCAAAGAAAAGCCCGAAGATCTTGCGAAATGTGATTTTATGATAAAGATTCACATCTTTGTGTAGCCTTCTATAGTGTGGTTCAGGAGTCATCACGTGATCCTCTGTGTAGACATAGTTTATGCGTCTGCTGTTGATTGGCGTGTTACTATTAAAGTTTGGGACCAACTTCGTGCGGAATCGAAAATTCCATATTGTGTCAACTTCGGGACAGTGTGAAGCCTCCCATAGTAAACTCTTCGTTGGAAATAATCTGAAAAGGAATGCTGTCACAAAGAGAATGGGGTACTTTTTTAATTAGCTGAATGTGATAAAGTTGCCGACACCGCTAACATACGGTTGTTCAGCGTGTTTAACATGATAGTATTCATATCACTTCAACGATAGACACAAACTGCTCCGATAAACACTGTCTATTTCTCACTTTCAGAGTAGAGCTTCAAATCTCTCCCCTCCCCCCTTTTCGCAGCGTCAATTTTACACCATTCGAATGGCCACGGGGATTTTTACGTGCACAGAAACCTCCCTGCTCCAGGATTCTTTGCACAATTGTCTAACAATGGTTCTAATAGACGTTATGTTGCCAACTTACATTTAGGTATCATAAAACATTTCTATGAACATGATTTACTAGTCCAGGAGAGAAAAAAAATCAATCAGTGTATATAGAAAAGGCTAAAAAAAACACATAAGAATTCAATATAATGCCATACATAGTGTTCGTGGTCATAAGAAATAGATCCGGTGTAATATCAAACATCCTGTAATGTCCTGTAAACGTGTAATGTGACTTGCTCGTATACAGTACATTAACGGAGAAATGCAATTCTCACTTGAGATCATTTCTTCGTGCACATTATTTTTCTCTTGTTCATTAATGACACACAAGATAATATCCAGTCAAATATTCGCCTCTTTATTGATGATTATGCCATTTACAGAGAAATAGATGCAAAGTCAGACCGTCACATAACTGCAACAAGACCTCCAGCAGTTTTCCATCTGGTCCTCAACCTGGCTTATGAGCTTCTATGTAAAGAAGTATGCTGTCTCGTCTATCACTCGGGAGCGTAATCCCTCTGTTTTCCACTACCATCTCCACAAGGACCCTATACCCAAGGCAAAAGAATACAAGTACCTATAGGAATGATAATCACTCATGACTTAATCTGAAACAAGCATTGCCAGAACATCAGACATAGAGAAAGCAAAACCTTAGGACATCTTCGTAGGACATTATCGTCATGTACCAAGGTAGTGAAAGCCAGAGCTTACACTGCACTTGCCCGACCTCTACTGCCAGAGACCAGAGGCCTGGAGCCCGCATACAGCAACAATGGTAAACTCTCTCGAGCAGGTGCAGATAACTGCTGTGCTCGCTTTGTACATGGAGACTACAGGTATTCAACATCTTCCTCAACGCTGGTCTCAGCTCTTGGTTAGGATAGTCTCCACACACGGCGTCTCCTTGCACAGTGCACCCTCATTCACAAGATCTACCACTGACAAGTTAGCCTACCATAACCACATGCTATTTTTCCAGCTACTTACATTGGAAGACATGACCATAAACTGAAGTACGTAATCCCAAAAGCGACCATAGATGTGTACAAATTTCCTTTCTTCCCCCGAGCTGTCAGAACCTGGAACCATCTGCCAGGCCCTGTGGTCGCGATTACCAACCCATTAACATTCAGAGAGGCTGCTCTTCCAGTCATCCGAGTGATGCAGCCTCATGCTGTTGGTCGCACATTAAGCGAGAAGGCATGTTTTCGTTTATTTATTTGTTTGTTTGTTTGTTTGTTTGTTTTTCTTGTTGCACTGTGCACGCTGCCTTTTAAAGGCGATATTTACCCTTTGCAGATGAAACAAAAACCCAGTTTTAGTGCTTTAAATAGTTCTAAAATTTGAGTTAGGGATAGAAACAGCCAATTCAATCATTATAATCAATGTTAAGTATTGTTAAATATACAACATGTGAACAATAGTTATAATAAAATTGTTTCTAGACTAAACCGTCTACAGATATGGTGTAGTGAGAGAAATACTGATATCTCTTGATATTTTTGGCTTTATTGCGAAATTTTTATATGGTAGGATGTTTTGTGATACAACTGACCTACACATTTGCATCATAACTCGAACATTTTTGAAATCACTGCTCCCAATGGTAAACAATACTTTTAATGTAGGGCCTACACAAGTGAGATTTACTCTGGGTCTTGTTTTGTTCACCATGCCGCCTCAAACTGACATTGGACATTTTCACCATCCCGGGATGGTTCCAAGGAGCTACTGAAATTGATTATCACTTCAAGGTTCTAGGTTCAAAGTTGAGTCTTTTTATTGGTCCATTTCGGATGACGTTTCAATGGAGTATTTTCTGTCGCTAATCAATTTTCTTCCTTTGCCTCCACTATTTTTTTTTTTACTTTGTAATATGCATTTCTAAATTTGGATCTATCTCGGCGTCTAGGTGTACATAATATTGTGTGCTCGGCCGGGCGAGATGGGTGTGCGTGTGTGTGTGTGTGTGTGGGGGTGTGGGTGTGTGTGTGCGTGTGTGTGGGTAGGTGCTTTAGCTTTCAACGTTATTTTTTTCCTGCTTGATTGACTGGATTGAATGATTATTCTTGTTTTCATGGAATATGTTTCGTACATGCATGAACATTTATGACAAAATGTTCTGTATATAATATGCATTTTTTTGAAACTGTTATATTTTCAAAGAAAATGGAATTAATAAAAAGATCACTGAAAAAAAAAGTTATCCTTATTCTTCTTCATCTTCCACTTCTCTTAAGAGACACACTTTTTCTATTTTCTTTTCTAATTCTAGTGTGTGTGTGTGCTTTTGTAGCTTTGTGTTTTGGGTTTGAGTTTTTGTGCTCACTACAATTTTTCAAATCTTCGGCATTCATGAAAAACTATAAATTTTAACGTTATCTTTATTCTTCTTCTCCTGGAACATCTCATAAGAGTCATTTTTTTTTCTGATTTGCACCGTCTATCTTTATGTGGCTCAAATAAATCATAATATCATGTCAACAGAAGTACTCACGATGTGTTAACTGGATAGAGAGCGTTGTGTTTTGACACAATATTGGATAACTGAATTGAAATGAAGTATTGACAGATAGAATTTGTGGTAAACGTCTTCATTTGGATTAGCATAGTAATCATTAGTCATCGTCTCTGACGAACCGCTAGTCGCTGATTTCCTGTCCCCTTCGTTAGAAAAGAAAGCTTCTTGCTGCCAAAAGAGAAGGGGGAAAAACGAGGACGCCCGTATAATAATGATAGGCACTTGTGTGTATTCTTGTTAAAAGCACATTGTTTGTGTCAATAATGACTAAATGACTCATGTAACGTATTTTAACAACCTTTCCGTTGTCTTGTCTATTTCTTTATCTAACTTGCCACGTAACTTCAGGGACGTAATCATTATTTATTTACCCTACCTTTATAGGGCTCAGGGGGAACCCTCAAGTCACATCAAAATATTACATGTCTCAAGTACACTTTGATTCGATCCATATTATTCCCTTTATCTTACTCTATAAAATATGTGCATTAAACTAATTTTCAGAACATCATGACACAAAGCAAATATCTTAAAAGCTTCTCTTTATGGATTAAAGATTGAATAACATGTGCTGTATTTTTTCTTTCAGTGGTTAATGCCAAAAAGGGAAAATGCAAAACAATCGGAACTTTTTTTCCTGACGAATAATTACGCAAAACGTAAACTGACAAAGTTTTGTCGAAGAGTGCGTACCTCCTTCAGAGTCTGTAATAATGCCCCAGAGATGGAGTTTCGTTTTACCTGAACAAAATGTCTCAGTTTGAGATGGCTATCATTAACAAATGAACGAAAGGAAAAGTGACACAACTTCTTCATGATCAAGACAATGAATATGTTCTTGACAGTGCTGGGAGTATCTCCTTGTTTCACATAACATTCAGATTTAGAAGTCTAAAGCAATCATTCCAGAAAACACAATGGTCTTTATTCATGTAGTCCCACGTAAATTTTGTGTATCTCTAGTACTCCCAGGTCTCGTGCATGCTTCCCATCAAAATTGGCAACGTTGTGCACCATATCTTTGACTTCGCTGATGAGTCATTCTTTGTGCCCCGATTCCTGGGACATTGTCTCCCGGCAATACACTTTCTAGAAAGAAAAAAAACAAAAAACCAGACATTCAAAAAATAAAAGGGGGAGACTATATTTCCAATCAAACATTTTCAGACAAGGACTACCCCTACCCTCACTTAATAACCTCCTCCCCCTCTAACACACACGCGCAATGATAAACGCACAACCTCATTCGGAAAAAAAAAATTGGGAGGGGCTGCTGTGTGGAGGTCTTTATGTCAATGTAATTCAATGCAAAATTGAGACAACAGTTCTCACTCTAAGTAACCCTTCCTGTGCCATGGATTTTGGACACTGTGTACTTCGCTTTGGGGTTTTCTGTGCCAATAGCACACAAAGGGCTAAGCTTACTTTACATGTGAGAAATATAGTAACTCAAATGAACAGAATGAGGTATAGGTTGGGTACAGGAGCGTTTTCAAAATTTGGGGGGGGGGGGAACACTTTCGGATTTCATGAGTAACACTAATATAGCACTACATGATTAAACAACGTTAAACGCGATGTGAAAAAAAAAAATCCATAACTTTTGTATTTTCAATTCATATATTTGATGAATGTCTGTTATGTTGATCTATAGTTTTGCTCTTCTAATGAAAACTGGTAATGATATGATATTGCACCCTTATAGTGTGTGTTGTTGCTATTACAATTTTTTTCGTTTATTAGTGTTCGTGTGTGGGTGTGTGGGTGTTTATGCGTTTGTGTGTGCTGGGGAAGGGGGGGGGGGGTGAAATAGAAGTCCCTGACCCCTATTTCACGTTGATTGTTCTTACATTGTTTGATGAAACCCTCGATAGACTCCGGAAAGTCTTACCTCATGATCACTGCCTTGAAGAATTGTGACTCAGACATCAACGTGCGTGTCGGTTCCTCTATTGCGCTGACACAATCTTGAAGCAATATGACATGTGCCACCTTTCAGTTGGGTGTATCTGTCGGCACGCACTCGTTTCTTTTGACCACGCCTCGGAACAGATATATAAAACATATAATATAATCATATACTATATACTAATAACATAGTGGTTCCCGACTTAAAGGAAACCAAAGCAAAAATACATACATGCGGATTGAGTGAAAGCAACTACACGTCAGCGAAAGTTTGAGTAAAACCGGGCAATCAATTCAACACCTATGAGGTTTAAAGTTTCGGTGCCGCCATCGCTGGATGAGGAGACTACTTACCTTCATGACGTCATAACGGATATCAATATAAAGCAAATATAAAGAAAAATCAGCATAATTTTTTACTTTTCTGGCACAATGAAAGAGCACTTTACATGTACTTACCTCTTTCATAAAGCAGGGGGAATAACATCACTCCTGCAATGTAAGTCACAGGTGCACTTTTCATGGTTTAAAAAAAAAAAAATCTGTGGAATGATCCTTACGTTTTCATATTGTTGTCCAAAATGACGTCATAAACTGTAGTAGTTTTTTTTTTTCTTTTTTAATCCAGCAATGACGGCGCCGAAACTTTATAAAATGTTTGACTTTTGAATCGATAGTTCGATTTTACTCAAACTTCCACTGATGTGTTCTACTTATATTGCTGCTTTCACTCAATCCAAATTAATACTTTGGTTTTTGCTTCCTTCAGATTTTCAACAAAGTCGCATATTACAGTGCGAAGTCTTCCGCGGCTGTCGTACAGGTCTAATGTTTACATAATACTTTTATCCGTCATCTGTATTTCAGCATTTGACCCCATGGTATGATTCGCAAACCACGAAAAAATCTTCGGCCAGACTTTGTTGGCATGCTTAGTCGTTTAAGTCTGTATAGTCGCATTTTTCGCTTATCGTTAACTCAGTTGAGAATGGTGCGGGTGTAATATACCAAAAGAAAAAAAAAGTGATAACGTTAGCAGGTCGGTGCGACACCTAAAAAACCTAATTGGCCAACCCTGATTATAATATATGAATATGTGAATGAATAAACGAATAATTGAATGAATAAATAAACAAATAGATATATGATAGATATAGAGTATATATATATATATGTATATATATATATATATATATATATATATATATATATATGTATATATATATATATATATATATATATATATATATATATATATATATATATATATATATATATTATATATAATATGCCCCTATAATACATATATATATAATATACATATAATATATATGTATATTATATAGCCTACGGATTCACATAAGCCAGTCCTTGAAAATTACCAACTATATTACTTTTATTGTCAATATACATTTCAGTAGACCATTTAATTCGATTGTAAAAACGTGCAATATGATAAAAATGTTCATCTGGATCGATGTGTTTATAGTAATATTACTGGAATGGATTACAGTAACCAGGGACTCGTTTCATAAAACTTGTCATCAGTGACAACTGCCTCATTTCTATGACAAATTTGCTCTCAGCCAATCAGATGCAAAGATTTCAGTAGCTTGTCACATCTATGACAACTTGTCACTGATGACAAGTTTTATGAAACGGACCCCAGGAAACGCTTTCATTGAGAAACATATTTGCATTATCAGAGTTTCCTTCGAAGGATAAACTTCGAAAATATGTAATTTATTTTCAGATTAGATGAAATAATGCAATGTTCTGATATCATTCATGGCTCAAGAAGTTGTTTTTATCTGTATTACCTTCTCCGTTTTTTCCCAGAGTTTCATTTCTGTTGCACGATCTTTGAGTGTAATTGTCCTGCTCGGTCATGTCATGTTTAAATATATATTTTAAAAGTAATTTCAACTTAAAGATAATTAAGGTGAAATGAATGAAGTTTGTTAACTGTCTGAATGTTTTTGGAGTGTGTGTACCAGCGTGATTGTTGTCAGATGCCGCTTGTTTGTTTCACTTGTCTGTTTATTAAGCTCATTCACTCATGATGCAGTCATATCATTCATAAACATAACACAAAAAGACAAACAGCAGCGCGCGCGCGCACACACACACACAAACATGGACTTACACTCATGTATCACACAAAGGCAACACGCATGCTAACTACCACGATCTATCACACTAACAAGATAAATCTCATAAATAACTCCCTTAATTCTCCCTTTACAGAGCCTTTTACACCTACGACATTTAAAATCTGCTCAAAACATGCAAAATATAGCGCAACATGTCAACAAAGGATATTGAAAATGCAATTGCAGTCTCGTTTAATTACATTTGACAAATTTCAGAAACGGGGGAAGACACTGTGAGTTGACTGAACTTTGCATAAATAATGCAACGTAGATTTCTTTAAAAAAATGTTTGCTATATCAAAAATGTTCCCAGGTATTTCACATAAAACAGATCATTGTGTCATTACCTAACGTGCATGTGTAAAGTTCAGTTACAAATTGCCGCAAGAGGGCGCTAGTGTATGTTACGTTCCTCGAAGAAGAGAGCTGCGATCGTCCGTCGTCGTGCGTCACGTTCAATTACCCTCACGTAGATTCGCCGTTCTCCCACAAACGATGCACTATTCATAAGTTCTGGTTTCTTTGTAGATTGCTCAGAGTTCTTTGCCCCGTGAGTGGTCTAACGTTTAAGGTTTCTGAGCCGTATTTTACATGAAATGACTAGTTTTGAATTTACAATTGAATGCACAAAACATTGTCCTTATGGTTGGGCGTAGGCCTGCTGGTAGAGTCGGGGTCTTGGGCCGCCTGGTCCTCTTGGGTTCGGAGGTGTGTTCGGTCTTGTCGGCCACCGTGGGGTGTTTCCAGGAGTGTTGGGGGGAAATCGTCCGCCAGTGCCTGCACCTGCACCTGCACCTGGAACCCTGCCTCCACCTCCACCTTGACCCCTACCTGCGCCAGCGCCGCCGCCAGTGCCCGGCCACTGGGGAGGATTGGCGGGTTGCTGAGGTCCAAAACCAGTTGTTGCGTTGAAACCACCATCAGCGCCGAATGTACCATTACCACTAGAGATGCCAGGTGCCGAGATCTCGCAGATGAAGGGGAATCGCATGTTGCAGGCTTGGTGTCCCCATTTCTGCATGGCTCCGTTCATCTGCATCTGGCCGGGAAGAACGGCGCACCTGCCGTTCCATCGCATCTCAGTGGGGTCAAATCTGGCGGCCATGCCTGGTCGGTTGGCACCCCAGTGTTGCGCCATGGCAGCATTGTCGTACATCTCTGTGCTTTCCCAGGTAGTGTTAGCACCCTGTCCTAGTCTCAGCCCAAGCCACACAGTCTGAGGTCGCAGACGCTGCCCCTCACCCATCTGGAAACCCCTCAGTGGACGCAGAATCTCGAATCTCAGCTTCCTGACGAACCTCTGCTCCTGGTACGATGATGGACAGGCAAGGTGACCAGGGGAAATCCCATCGCATCCAACGAAGCTTTTGCACATTTGTGAAGCCATGTCAAATGACATACTTTGTCCGAAAACCCTGTAGCAGCTGTTCTCCACTTTCTGCCATGACGGTGGGCATTGGGCTTGGACAGCCAGCAGACCTGCTACGAGGCAGGCGAAACGGAGCAGCGACTCCATTTTGTTTTCAGTCGATGTTCTCGTTCAGGTCCTCTGATTTTGTTATGACTGATATGTTCACAAGCACACGGGGATTCACAGAACTCTCCTCGGCAACGGCTTCACCCGTAAATGATGCCTGCGTAAGTTTGGGTTGATCGGCGCTGCCTTCTCCTTTGCGCACGGCCTGCACTAAAAGTGGGCGGCAACTTGCTCTCATGTCAGTAGCTTCGTCAGTCAGGCAACCCTTGTATAGACCACGCCCCTTTCAGCCATCGGGTTAGGGGCCCATCTGTCTGACTCAACACCGCATGCAGTGCTTTCCTTGCTTTTGCTTCCGCTGTATTCAAACTGTGATCCTAAACTAAGGGTGCAAAATAGAATGCTGTGTAACGTTCCGAAAGCCAAGAGTTGACTTATTCTAAGGAGGTACAAGGCTGAGTTGTCTAATCGATTGCAAAATAATAGCCGTCACCAAAAACAAAAGCATTCCATGGTCGAGTATATCATGTGTTCGCAACACAACATTAATTATTGTATGACAATGATCGCTATGCAAAACACCGTTAGTTCTCTGTTTGCTTGTTTCTGTTGTTATTGTTGTTGTTGTTGTTGTTGTTGTTGTTGTTGTTGTTGTTGTTGTTGTTGTTGTTGTTGTTGTTGGAGCATTCCAAATTGATACAACAAACATATCTGCAAATAGATGTCAAAATACAACATAATCAATTCCAACGTCTAAACACCTCCCCAATTGAAACAATTTACGCGATTCTTTGTTTTGAATTCAAGAAGGAATAGCTTGGAAAGTGTGTCGAGAACACTAAGAAACTAAAGCCACACATAATGATTGCGTTGTTGACTGATTTTCAATCATATCAAATGGGAAATTCCATTCCATTATGAAAAGGTACCATCAGTGTTATCGGGTTAATTCGTTAGGTTTTATTCAGCTTACACACTTGGAGGAATCATTTTAGGTTTATCCAAATGGTTGTATTTATGAAAGACCATCACAGGTTACGTCACGTATACTGCACATACGACCTTTTTTCACTCATCTGTCCGATCGCAATGGAATTGCTAACTGCACTCACGTTTTCAATCCCTGTCTTTCCATTACAACATACCCGTTCAGCTATGAAGGTGATTACGCAATAATCGAGAGTCGCTCTTCCCTATTGTACATGGGAGCTAACCTAGCACACACACGCACCCTCTCTCTCTCTCTCTCTTACACAAATATGAATTATCTGATATGCAATCGCTTCGCCCATACCATACAGAACGAGTCTAATTTCTATTCTGTTGTATATGATGACACTTGAATTGAAAAATCGTTGCCATAGATCCCTTCATACAAGCTTCATTTTCAAGTTGATTAAGTTACTTTGACAAAAGTGTAACGATATCACACTACGTAGCCCGATTTTGCATGGGTACAATGAATCTTTTTTCCAATTTTTTTAGCCCTCCATAAATCATTTTTTTTTCATTCTAGCATTTCACACCTCAATAAACGGATACCTTCAACCAAAACCCATTTTTCTTTAACATATCTCTCGTTTTCGTTTACACAAACACATGTTGGAGTGACTGCCACTTTGAATAAGATTGGTTACACGTAGCCGATACAGAATAAATATGTCTCTCATCTTATGATATTCAATCACTCTTTTCTTCAAAAATGACAAAACTAGAACTGTGTTATTTAAGTTGTTTGTACAAAAAGTTGTTGCTTTAAATGATAACACTCACTACAGAATATAAAGAAGCATTTCTCTTCTCTTTAAAAAATAAATGATATTTGCTAAATCAAACTTTATATTTGCCCTTACTAGTAAGGTCTCTATTTTTCCACTTTTCTGTTTCTGATCAAGGCATCGGTGTATGATGGGCTGTCATGTTTCTCTGTTTATAACGCCTAATGAGGGAGTAAATAACATACGATGTGAAGCGTGGCTCTAACAGCATCGATAAGATCAGTCATTTCCTCTATTGTTCGCAGACAACAACAAAGTTCAAATGACCCATTCAAGTGGTGTGGTTTCGCGGCCTGCATGAGCTGGCATTAAGCCGGATTATGTGGCTAAGCTCAGTCGACAATTGTAAAGTGATACCGCATTTATCCACAGACAGATAGCATCATGGAAGTAGAAACTTAAAGCGAATCAGTGTCTGCGTTTATCAGATTCTGTACAGTTTACACACAAGCTTACACTAAAAGCGCAAATCTCTTGTCCGGATCGAATCCCTCTTAATAGTGTTACATTAATACGATCCATCGCAATGGAAAGAAAGAAGACGCTATTCATTTTTGTATCTATTCATTCATTTTTTTTTTTTTGGGGGGGGGGGGTAATAGTTCACAGAAACCAAACATGGTCAAGGTCTGCCTTGATATCAAGTATACAAAGGAAAATGATACCAAGGCTCTGTTTCATAAAGAGCTACGAATGATCTTACGCTTGATTTATTGAGGGTAACTTAGTGAATTGTGCGTTAGACTGTTAGATCAATGCTGATGGTCAGTCTGTTTTATAAAGAAATTACGCTTGACTTAAAAGCACAGACTTGATTGGAGATCGATCGCAACTTTTTTTTTGTTATTGCGCCCATGTAAGTTCAATATTACTCTCAATCTCTATGAACCAAGCCCTTGACTCTTAAGCGATGTAGGCAAAGTTTGCAGCTTCAATAAAGGAGGTCGCCATTATAACCCGCATCTGAATTCGCATGCAACTGAGGTCACCTGACGTCACAGGCCAAATTAGCTCATCCTTCCCGATAGCTTAAGGTACAGGAACCACGCAGGCAGAACAGCTAATTAGCTGCTGTCAAGATGGAGCTCGGTCACTTTCCTTGCCTATGTTTCCAAACTAATTCTTTCTCCGAATCAAATTTGTCCCTGCCATTTAACACCATAATGTCAGAGATATAGAGACGGTCACGGGTTTCCAAATCTGATTTCCGGAAAATATGAGATCTTCCGTAGATGTCAATTGATATCGGAATGCCGGTACGTGCTAAATCAGGGTTTGGTTTACACTTTTGTTTAGTTTTTGCTTGAAACAGTCATTTTCGTTGAGAGCCTATGGTGCTCTCTTAATGTCACGTTACGGTGAGTTACGTCATGTGGATGAATCGATTGTAGCAAAGTGTTGTCGGATAGATCATTATTTCAAATTCGTTTCGAGAACATTGCGTTGTAAGCACATCTGAATAATAAACTAGCTTGCAATGCCGTGTTCCTATGCAAGTTTTCGACATGAAGAATAGCTAATTATGATGCAAATTTTATTTCAATAACCACAAGTCTACAAAGAAATAAACATGTTAATGAGACTGCTGCTATCCAAATAAAATCTCATCAATCAGGGACGGACGAATCAATGATGAAACCAAAAAGATACATACAAATATCATACATACTGAACTCCAATATTTCATCTACAAATCAATCTACGTCTGCTAATGTCCTTTGATCCAGCAAGTCCTAGAAGCCACGTGATTTGGTGTGCATTTTTGTCGTAATACATGTATTTACTATTTATTGTTTTTGTTTCACAACTGACAAGGTATTTCATTTGGGCTTTTTTTTTACAATACACGATTGTCTGTATTGTCTGTTGCAGAATTGTCATAATATTCCTAGTTTCTAAATTCATAAACACATTCTTAAAAATTCTTAAAAGACTGAAGTTAATTTTTCTGTTTGAAATTGGCATACTTTTGCCAATCTCTCCGATTTTGTACAGATTCGATGATTTTCACAAGCTCCTATATCACATTATTCCAATTCCAATTCAAATTCAAATTCAAACTTTATTTCCACTTTTCTTTTGCCGAGAAATTTAGCAGTGCGAAAATAATGACAAGATGATGTCTGCAAAAAAAAAAATAAATAGATAAAAAAAAAATATCCCAAATCTTGATGGGTTGATGATAACGTGGGTTCTGCATCTATCCACTGCACGTGTTTTTGAGGGTGCTTCCCGATGAGGAGGGAGGCCTGTGCTGGCAATTCAAAGGGTTGAGGGGTGGGGGGGGGGATACTCTGACTCCCCATGATCTTTAACGCACCCTTCTTCCGGCATCCGGAGCAGTCTTCCTGTTCCCCCTGAATTCCCCCTTCCCACAAGCCCGATTTAGCCCTCTTGCAGACATGATGCACGTTGATAGTGACCCTGTTAAGAGGGGAAAAGTTTCAAAGGTATCACGGCTGAAGGATTGAACACTACGATAAGAGCGTTTGCTTCTCTTTTTTTTTTTTTTCTTTTTGGGGTGGTAATTATTTCAATTGAAATTTGGTTTCTGCATTGTTTGCTTGTAGAAACTTGCCCCCCCCCCCCACATAAAAAGGAATAAAAAGCAAGAAAAACGCAAGTAAAGAACAAGACACCTTACATGGAAATGTTGGAAATATCATTACGAGACAAGGAAAGCTTCATACTATCCCCATAGTGATATTATCGTTCCCGGCTGATCAGACACATTTTTCCGAATATTTTCATTCGATTGCATTTCTTGGTTCCTGCATTTTTTTTTTCTTTTATCGTTGAAAATACAGAATCAACAGCATGCAAGTTCAACGAGCAAACCAGGAAACGTGACATGGCAAATATTGATAGAAGGTTTAGAATTTATCATAGAGAGGGTTGTATTATCATCTAAACTCAAAAGCTTATCATCACTTTCAGGATCTGACGTGACTAAAGTTTAAAGTTGTGATAAACTTTGAGAAATCCAAGGAATTCAGAAACATCTTGTGTATTGTTTCAGCAATTCTAATTCTGGTTTAGAACCTATTCTTGCAGAGCTGTATGAGAGAATATATCGATGATTTTTTTTTTTTGGTTTTTTTTTTTAATAGATGTTAACTATATGGTCAAAATGTTTCTACACTCAGGTTCCGTTAAATGTCAAGTTTTCTAGATATCAGAAGCAACAATCAATACACTTACCCTGACAACCAGCAGCCATTTAACAACCAACCAGTTGCGAATGTATAGACTGATATTATGTTGTCGAGGTAACTACAGTAAACAATTCGCAATGAGTATGGTACAAACATAACCATGAAATTGCATGGAAATAACTTTTCAGAGGAGAACAAGAAAGAAATAATTGAAGGTCAGAGACTGTTTTCGATCTTTTTTTTTATAATACAAAACTTGAAGGCTATATAATTAAAGTTCGAGGCAATTCGATTTGAAATCCACAAATATCTGTACGGTAATGAAATCATACTATCATGAAGAGATTTTTGCCAAAGGAGATGGCGTTATGTTTGTTTGTTCGCTTGTTTTTCTGGTGTTGTTTCAATGCGTTAAGTTCTTCTGATCATCGAGCTTGTGAAAGACTAAATCGAGAAACGACGGCCAGGTTATGATAGCAACAACTGACATGTTGCGAAAAACATGCAAGAGAATTTATCGGTGGTCTGTGGAGCCGGGAAATGTGCAAACGCCAGGAATTGTGCAAACGTCTCGCCGGGAAATGTGCAAACGCCGGGAAATGTGCAAACGTCTTGCCAGGAAATGTGCAAACGCCGGGAAATGTGCAAACGTCTCGCCGGGAAATGTGCAAATTTAATCAACGGGAAATGTGCAAACGTGACGCCGGGAAATGTGCAAAAGTTCAATTTTGCCGGGAAATGTGCAAAACGTCGCGGGGAAATGTGCAAATCATTTACTTTAGCGATATTGTGTATAAAGATAGTAGATAAACTCCACATCAGAACTGCCCATGAACTTCCGCCATTTAGATTTTCTTAATGAAATCCTTGACAGATTTTAAACAAAATTGGCAGGTAGCACGATTATGGCAATGGGATCTCAATTTGTTTATATAGTAGCCACCCCCCCCCCCCCGAAAAAGGGGAGGGGGGCTCAAAGTCCCAGAACTACGGTATTATCAAAATTCTTCTTGTATTATATAACCAAATAAGAATGAGCTAGGTTGGTTCTTTAAAGATATTGATGACAGGAGTTCACGTTTAATGGCAGATCCAGGGATGCAGGGCACGGGGCCATAAGTGGGGAGGAGTCTTCAAATTGAAGCATCAGAGTCCCTAAACTAGTGCTATGAAGACATTAAAGGTCCAGTTTACCTTTGGGAGCAGTGATTTCAAAAATGTTCAAGATATCACATTTTATGCATATGTGTAGGTCTGTTGTATCATAAAACATCCTACCATATGAAATATTTGCAATAAAACCTAAAATATAAGGAGATATCAGGGTTTTTCTCAGTAAACCGTAACTGTATACGGTTTAGTCTGGAAACATTTTTATTATAACTATTGTTCACATTTTGTGTATTTAACAACACTTAACATCGATTTTACGGATTCAAATTTTGACAGTGGTTGTTTCTATCCCTAACTCACATTTTAGAACTATTTTAAAGCACTAATGCTTTCATCTGCAAATGGTAAATTATGCCTTTAATGACTGAAATTGCATGTTTGACTATGACGGATCCAGGGGCGTCCGGATCGCGGGGGGGGGGGGGGATGAGGGGAGGAGAGGGATGTTCTACGTTGTCAGTATCTTCTTGAAAAGTCTAGGACAGATTTTCACTATTAAACTTGTCAGATAGCCTCATTACGGTGATATGATCTTTATGAATTGAGTAGCCCCCAATCCCCCCCCCCCCCACCCCCGGCCGAAAAGGGGGGAGGAGAGTTGAAGCCTCAGAGTCCCTAAACTCTGGATTTTTTAAAAATCTTTTTCTGTCGAACAAAAAAAAAAATAGAGCTAAGTAAGTGCCTTGAGGACATTAATGACTGAAATTTCATGTTTGATTATGGCGGATCCAGGAGTGCCCTGATTGGGGGTGGGGGGGGGGGGAGTGATGGAGAGGAGGGGGATTGTCCACATTTACTGCATCTTCTTGATAAATCTCAAGAAGGATTTTCACCAAACTTGGCAGATACCATCTTTACGGTGATATGATCTTACGCATGTATATGGTAAAATGAGCCCCACCCCTCCCACCGCCAAAAGAGGGGGGGGGGAGGAGGAGTTGAAGTTTCAGGTCCCTAAACTCTGGAATTTTAATCTTCTTCTGTTGAACCGAAGAATATGGAACTACGTTATATGAAGACAATATCGTTACTAAAATATCAGGTTTGATTATGACGGGTCCAGGAGTGCCCTGATAAGGGGTGTGAGGGGGAGGAAAGGGATTTTCCACATTTTCTGCATAGTCTTGTAAAATCTATGACGGATTTTCATCAAATTTGGCAGATAGTATATTTATGGTGATTCGATCTTAATTTGTTAAATTGAATCCCCCCCCCCCCTCCCCGCCGACGAGGAGGGGGGGGGGGTTGAACCCTCAGAGTCTATATTCTCTTGTTTTTTGTTTTTTTTTGTTTGTTTGTTTGTTGTTTTTTTTTACTTCTGTCGAACCGAAAAAGTTAGTGCTGTAAAGACATTAATGACCGAAATCTCATGTTTGATTATGGCGGGTCTCGGGGTGCTCTGATCGGGGGTAGGTGAGGGTGAGGGGGAGGGGTGCTCTTCGTTATTCCGAAGGTTCGTTATTCCGAAGGGTCGTTAATTCGAAACACGCAAAGTCCCTATACCTATAGAGGTTCGTTAACCCTAACTTACCTGGGGGGGGGGGGGGGGGGGGAATAATGCCCCCCCCCCCCCGACGAATTCCGCGACCATTCCGGCGCGTAAATTTTTTTGACCGCGCCGTTAGCTGACTTCTTAATTTCAAGTCTCGCACAACTTTTGAGACCAAATTTGTCGCGCCCGGGCATACCTTTCCGAAGCCACGCTCCTTCATAAAATGTTCGTCAACCCCAAAATTGCTCAAAAACGTGATTTGTGTACAAAGTCAATACAAATTGTTTTTTTCAATTAATTCATATAAAATTCATATTTTTAATTCTAATGGCTGAAATCAATTTATTTTAATATAACTATGCTTCAAAAAATTTGTATGACAAATTCTACTGAAAAAACTGCAAAAACAAAAGTTCGAAAAAACAAGGAAATATATAAAAAATTGATAAAACAATAAAAAACATAAGAAATTAATTTTGATACTGATTTTTTGTAACGCACAAATGTTTGAAATGTCACTAGGAATATTTACACCAAAATCAGCATTCCATAAGCTTTTGTTAGCCAATTTCAGACGAAAATGTGTTTTTTTTTTTGTATTTGCATAATCAATTTATCTAAAATAGAAAATGCAATTTTTTTTGAAAATTTAACTAAACAATCTTGTAGATTACATCCGGCTTTATGTTCATGCAAAATTTTGCGGCGATCGCGCGATCAACGGCCGAGATCTGAAGGGGGGCATAATGCCCCCCCCCCCCCAAGAATTCAAGCTCTCTAAATAGCCCAGGTAAGTTAGGGTTAATCCGAAAATGAAAAAGGGTTCGTTAATCTGAAAATTTGTGGCGTTATTCCGAAGGTTCGTTATTCCGAAGGCTCATTACGGATTAACCAGTCTTCGGAATAAGAACCTTCGGAATAACGAGCTGTAACCAGGGGGAGGAGGGGGATTTTCAATTTTCTCCAGGTTTCTCCATCTTTCAGATTTCTCCATCTTCTTGAAAAATCTATGACGAATTTTCACCAAACTTGGCAGATAGCGTCTTTATGGTGATAGTACTGTAAATACAGTTAATGCATGATGTAGGTTCAAGTTTACTATGACAGATGAAGGGATGCCCAAAAAGGGGAGTGGGTAGGAAGGAGTCTTAGTTTTCACATTTTTTATCTTTTTCCTGAAAACTCAAGACGCATCCCTCGGATAGTAAAATCATATATCAGCTTTAAAAAAAAAAAAAAGCCTATACAAAAATGATGGAGCTAATAGAGTGCTGGTGCCTGTTATGGTAAGTTAATTCATGAATTAATGTTAAGTGCGGCGGAGGCGGATTTGTCACATATTCAGCTTCTTCTTGAAACCCTTATAGATATTTGCCAAGCTTGAAACGTAGCGTAGCGTATTTATCTGGTAAAATTACCTCAATTTGTCTAGATGAGCACTGCCCCAACCCCTAAGGTGGGTGGAGATGGACCCCCCCCCCACCCCATCTCCGCCCCTTGAACTTGAAAGGGACCAACACGAGGGGGTGGGGTCGTTCGGGTGGAATACAGAATTTTATTGAAAACCCTATACATATGAAAAAAAACCGGAATACATACTTTTTAAAGAAATTTTCTATACAACCAAGAGTAATAGAACACATTCTTATCACATTTTTAGAAGGTAGATCTATACTTTGATGAAATTTCACGTCTGCTTACTAAATGACGTGGGGGCTACCCTGGTCTTATCCCTAGCTTTAGGGAAGGGGAACAACTTGGACTTGTTGCCCCTTCGAACAAAGTGGGATTCTATCACACTAGAGATGCTGCCTCCCACGTTCGGTGAAAATTCGTCAAAGATTTCTCATGAGGATGCAGAATATGTGAAAATCCCCCCTCCTCCCCCTCACCCCCCCCCCCCATACGGACACCCCTCGATCTGCTACAATCAAACGTGAAATAACATTCCAGGCATTAATGTCTTCATAGCACTAACTAAGCTCTCTTTTCCGGTGTGACAGAAGAAGATTAAAAATTGAGTTTAGGGACTCCGAGGCTTCAACCCCCCCCCCCCCCTTAAGCGGTGTGTGTGTGTGTGTGTATGGGGGGGGGGGGGGGGGCTCATTTTAACAAATTAAGTGCATATCACCGTAAAGAGGCAATCTGCCAATAAGCCAGTTCGGAGTTAGCTCATGGGCACATTGGTACGAATGACCTTTCTTTTTTCTCAGTTGGTTAGGGGCACTTCACTCGTTTTCAGTGCGACATAATGGATAAGCTTTACGTAACAATTTATGGGATCCATCAATCCCGTTCAAACAAAGAATAAACTTGCGTAGACCAGATGAGCAGAATGATCTGTCAATTCACACTTGAGACAGCATCCATTTCATTATTTTGCATTGGATGTATTGACAATCTCTTTCTATTGATATTGCCAAATACCACTTTTGCTGTCAGGTGGATGTGCTGGCAAGCGGCATTTATAAGGATTACATGAATAATCATTACATGACAGATGCTTATCCCAGTGAATTTAAAAACCAACATGCCTGTTGGTCCGAATGACCTTGTTTCTGCTCATGCTCAAAGTGGAACTCCGAACTGGCTTATTTTGGTGAAAATCCGTCGTAGATTTTTCAAGAAGATGCTGAAAATGTGGAAAATTCCTCTCCTTGCCCTCACCCCCTCGATCTGGAGACCCCTTGATCCGCGCCATAACCAAACATGAAATTTCATTCATTAACGCTGTATCTTCATAGCACTAACTAAACTCTATCTTTATCGGTTTGACAGAAGAAGATTTAAAAAAATCCAGAGTTTTGGGGACACTGAAACTTCAACCCGGGCCCCGCAGCCCCACCCCCCCCCCCCCTTCGGCGGTGGGGGAAGTGGGGGGGGGGGCTCATTTGAACAAAATAAGATCATAACTATTACCATAATCTTGCTATCTGTCAAGTTTGGTGAAAATCCCTCATAGATATTTCAAGAAGATGCTAATGTGGAATAGCCCCCTCCACCCATCACCCCCCCCCCCCCCCCCCCCCCCGATCTGGGCACCCCTTGATCGGCCATAATCAAACATGAAATTTCATTCATTAATCACATTAATGTCTTCATAGCACTAACAGTGTTACTTAGCTCTATCTTTTTTCGGTTTGACAGAAAAAAGATTTTTTTTTAAATCCAGATTTTTGGGATGTTAAAAGTGAAGCTTTAACCCCCCCCCCCCCCCCTTCCCCTCACTCCCGATCAGGGCACCCCTGGGTCCGCCATAATCAAACATGAAATTTTAGTCATTAATGTCTTCATAGCACTAACTTAATTAGCTCTTTCTTTTTCGGTTCGACAGATGAAGAGAAAAAATCAAGCGTTAAGGAACTCTGAGGCTTCAAGTCCCCCCCCCCCCCTCCTTAGGACTGGTGTGGGGGGGGGGGCTTATTTTGACAAATTACGATCATATCACCATTAAGATGTTATCTGCCAAATCTGGTGAAAATTCGTTGTAGGGTTTGCAAGAAAATGCTGAAAATGTAATATAAAAAAAAAACAAGACAGATGGTCGCTAAGACAGGTGGTAAAGATGGTAATGGTTCGTGCGCAGCTTTGATTGAGAGTTTCTCTTCCATCTCTACATAATATAGGTGAAATGAATGGTTTGCACATTTCCCGGCGACGTTTTGCACATTTCCCGGCAAAATTGAACATTTGCACATTTCCCGGCGTCACGTTTGCACATTTCCCGTTGATGAAATTTAGAGATTTGCACATTTCCCGGCACGACGTTTGCACATTTCCCGGCGTTTGCACATTTCCCGGCGAGACGTTTGCACATTTCCAGGCGTTTGCACATTTCCCGGCGTTTGCACATTTCCCGGCTCCACATGGTCCTACAACAGGAAATCGGGCGACAAATGCTCGGGTATAATTGAGTGGAGAGTGTCATAGTTAAATTATAGCCGGATGCATGCCAAATAAATCCACTGTTAATCATCCTGTTCCGGTTTGGTCGATAGTTTGAAACTGTTTTTTCATTTTTTTTTCACTCAAACGATTTATTTTTGGATGTTCACTCTTGGCACTAATGGAAAGGCAGCCCTTTTCACTCGTTAGCACTGTGGTAGATTGCCAGAAACCAAGCATTCCACCTAATTAAATCATTTCGTACGTCTATACACTGTCATTTTGCTTGTCCCCTGCCAAGTTTTCTCTCTTCATATGTGTTCCCAAGCATCTTTTCAATATTTCTTCCTTCACTCCTTTTTTTTTTAATTCTTTTTAGGTATCCTCGTCTCCATCTTCTCATCTTCTTCCCCGTTTTCATCTTGTTTTTTTTTTTTGTCGTCTTATCGTCTTACAGTCTTGTTTCCATTCTTCGTTTCTCTCTCGTTTTTTTTTTCTGTTCTTCTTTCTTTTTTCTTTCTCTGCTCTTAAACAGTAACTTTCGACGTGCTTCTTGAATAATGTCTTAGACATGACAATTGTATCAAATTGTGTTTTGAAAATATTTAGGGGACGCGAAAAAGAAGAAGAAGAAGAAATGATGGTTTATTGCTTTCAGCTGTCCTAATTCAACTGAAAAGAAAATGCTCACACACAACAACCTTGCATGTACCTACATGCAGATATTTCCTACAAAGGCAGTACAACGATAGGCTACACTGTACATGCGAAAGCTTACAACTTGAAGATGAAAGAAACGCAAATATACAGTACGGAACACATAAATGTGATGGCTTGATCTGAATGCAGCAATATTTACAGCACACAGCGTCAATATTTGAGGACAATCAAATGATCCGTTGAAAAGTTATAAACTTTTTAAATTTCCGAATAGTCGTCGTAAATCAAAAGTACCCATTACTTCCACTTGTTACTGACTTACTCTTAAAAAATGTTCAATAGCCTTGAAGGAGTGAATAACAGAAAAGAGTGAATTTAGAGTGAAAGTGGAGTGAATTTTGAGTGAAAATGTTTATTTTCACTAATTTTGGAGTGAACACTGCAGGATCACTCCAAGATGTTTGTTTGATCCCTGATGTCACTCCAAAATAAGTATTTTAAAAAAAAAAAAAAAAAACTTATTTTCATTCCAAATTCATAACGATTTTACTCTAAATTCAATGTTTTCTGAAATCAATATACTCCTTCTAGAGTGAACGTTTTCACTCGTTCTTTTAAAGTTTTTTTTTTAAGGGTAATGTTATTCATCCTGATTTCTGAAAGTCTAGTGCTCTTTGATTATGCAAGAAACAGCGCTTATTGCATATTTCATTATATTTCATTATACATCTTACTCGACTTCATAATTCTTTTCCACGTGGTTTCTAAATGAAAGACTGTTAAGTCTGTGTACGCTTTGTATCTATTTTAAAATGACGCCATGCAAATATGTGAATAAAGTGGAAATAACAGCACAGTGTATATTTAATAGCAAGAATGTAGGTTAAGTTTAACCTTTTACTTATATGTCATGTCGGTAAATTTGTGTTTAGCATTGGTAAAACAGCCGATCCTCATCATTATTTAATAAGGGAAGTGATTTATGTACAAATCTGCGCATTGATCCTACAGAACCCGTCGGTTTTTACTTTGTCTTTTATGATTGGTCCACACTCGAACATGACATTTTTTTTTTTACAAGAGATCATACCGTTTCATTATTACTTCTTTCAATGTCACGAAGTATCATATCATTTGATATAGTTATTTAACATAGTCTTCCGAGGATCATTTTAAGGATCCGCCGCATGCTTTTGCATTCTGTAGTTGTTGTTTTTAAGAGATTTGAGAGTTGTCGTTGTTTGTTTGTTTGTTTTGTTTGTTTGTTTGTTTGTTTTTTGTTTGTTTGTTTTTTGTTTGTCTTTAGTAATCGCTTTCAGGCGCCTGAAGAGATTAAGATGCGAATGTAACGAGATCACGCGCGTATTGAACATTAACTTGAATCCTACTTTAAAGTCATAAGCAGCAGAATTTGTTACCGCAGTTGGCGCTGTTCATTGAAAGAAACCAGGCGTTGTAGTCCTCTAGTTACAATTTTCAGAAGAACGAGAAGTTTGTGACAATCTTTACAAAATAAGATTAAAAGCCAGAATCAATAGATCTTGTCATCTGACAATTTATCTTGAAAATCATGATATATCTATCCATGTCCTCGTCCATGACCTACTAAAGCAAGCTTCTTCATCGTAACTGACTAAGAAATAACAAACTCGGACTGCAGTAATATTTCATCTGTTTATTCGACTACAAGTAAACTCTTTGCATATCAAAATAAAAGACTCTAATCGTAAGAAGCAATGTATAAGCATATTAAATGTGCGATCGAAAATCTTATTTGATTTTTTTCTCTGCAGTTCATTATGTAAGCATCCCAAAATGATAGTTAGCAATGGAGAGACATTATGTAACTAAAATTATGTAGCGCAAGAGATAGTGACAAAATTAATGTACAATAGCACATTACATACATGAATCTCATTACTGAGCTACAATGTGATATATGTTGTAAAAGATTAAGAAGTGGAGACAAAAAGTTTTGAGACAATTATTATTATAAGTGCTAGCATGCCAATTTATAAGCAGAAACTACTCAGAAATTGATTTCTAACGATATTTGCATGACAAAAGAGTAGTGCATGGTTTTTCTATAGTACAATATAATGGTTAAAGCGCCTCATGTGCAAAAGTTATTTCAACGCTTGATGTTGCCTCTTCTATGGTTTTCTGAACAGCTTGGAGCAAACGGAGGATTCTAATTATGAGAGACAAAATATTTCTGTTTGTCGTAGTTGCTGGGACTGCGTGATCCACTGACGTCTGAAATCTTTCACGCGGAACAGTCAAATCCTCTTTTTCCTGAGCCCATGCTGAAAATAACTCTGTTAAAATCTTTTTATCCGAAGGGATGTGATTTTTTTTTTTTTTCGGAGGACCCAGTGATGACTTTCTGTGACAGACATTTTCGGTTTTTTCTAACATTTTCTTTCCACAAAGGGACAAAGATATCTTTGGTTGAGTCATTTTGCATTTTTTTTTTTTTGCAAATATTACTCGTCGTTTTCATACAGAGGCATGGTATATCCCCATGGTCATTCAGCAGTTCAGTAACTTTTCAGGGAGGGACGGACTTTGCCAGAAATTCTGAACTCTGTGGAAAACTTTTGACCACTTGAAACCCACGTAACGTTCACGTGTCTCTAAATTTTGTCGGCGTCGTCCTCCCACCACAATCGATATACTCTCAGGCATTTCATGACGCACATTACGAGAGAAACTATCTCGTAATCATAAACTAATAACATGACCTTTGCGATTAACGATTATTTTAAGCATTTATGAGCACGACCTGGGTTAAAATCGTATGACTTGCTTGGCAACTTTGGACGTGTGACGCATTTAGCATACGAAGTGAATTAGGCAACTTGTAGCCCCTCTTTCTTTCTTTTTTTTTTTCTTTTTTTTTTTTCCTGACCCCTTTCATTCCGGCTGATGATATCACAGCCGAATTCGGTATGCCGTAATATAGATCTAGCAAAGATTGGACCACAGTAACACACTCCCTTACTGCAAGTCTCCCCCTGCACCAGGAAGTCGTTTTCATTAAGGGTTATTACAAGCTCACCCCAAAGCCCCTGACTCAGGCTTTCCTTGCGGAGCCCCAGGCGGGCCTGGATGTGCGTCAATTGCCCAACTTTCCTGATTGGCCGACAAGTTCCAGCCCACTTTTCCCTTCCAGCGCTGGGGACACACCCATGTTGCGCACGCAACCTCTATGGACACGCCCACTCCTGGTGAACGCTTCTTCGGGAAGGGTTGCACTGAGCGAGATGGGGAACAGAGTTGCGAAGCGTTTCATTCTAGCTCTGTAGTGGTTGTGATCGCATCGGGCTTGTTCTCTGCTGTAAGTTATCGTACCAGAACGCCACCATGAACGGAGCAGTGCTCGTTTTCGTAGCTACTTTAGTAGCCTTTGCTTCAGCGCAAGACTGTCCAGCCTACTACGTACGCAGTCAAGATGGCCAGTCATGTTACAGGTATGAAGTTAAAAATTAATAACACATTTTTCATACTAAACTACTGATTTTCTTTTCACATAACTTTGTCAAACGAGACTACCGTGTCAACCAGACCAGAAAAGACACCTTTCTTTTTTATTGCTTTTGAGGAAGACTGCAAGTAAAAACAGGTAGAACAAAGGTTTGCAATATCGTGTGTGTGTATGTGTGTGTGTTCGTGTGTGTAGTCATACCCATTAACGATTCAGTAGAGAAACGTTACTCATGCTTGTGGATGGGGTAAATTGTTTTGCGCATGCTTATATTATGCATAAAGCATTCTGGCTATGCAAAGTTATAACACTTGACTCATTAAGTTGGCAGTTCGTCCTTTATGAAGTTTGGGAAACAGAAGGGGAAGAGAATGAAAAAAAGAGAGAGAGTGTGTTTGTGTGTGCGCAGTGGAGGCGAAAGAAAATGTGTCTAGGAGGTCTCTAACAAGTAGTCATCTCCTCTGAGTGCTACGTACCTACACGGAGGGGACGCTCAACGCAGCAGAATTTAAAGCTATCGATAGCAGATCGACTTCACGACAGTATCGACTTGCTATCGGCGTCAAGTCGATACTGCGATCGGACGCTATATTATCGGAAGAACTGGAATCGGTTTCTGCTGCTGATCGGACCTCTCGCTATCTGGGGATGACGACCGGATGACGTCACGACTCCTTCGACTGGTGAAGTCATCTACGTTGGTGCCTCTGTTCGAAATGCTCTTGTCACAATTACCATTTTAGTCCTCTTCCCATTTTTTTTTATTGCTTCTTTTAAGCTAGTCATGACACTGACAGATCACGAATGGTCATGTCTAGATTGTCACACCGTTATAATGAGATTTTCACTTTAATGCATTGCCATTTTAACAAATAAATTTGTTTTAAGCCATTGTAATGTTAGAGACTGCCGGGACAGAAAGAGTTCATAAAACTTCTTTACCGGTACTTTTTTACACAACATTAATTGCGACGCTATCTTATTCCCCCTAATAAAATGATTTCTTCTTTTTTTTTCATGAATTGTTCCAAAACAACTCATTAGTTTCCTTCTTCAACCATACACAATTTGGTGTTTGAATTTACCACCTTCACCAACAATATTTCAATGTGGACGAATAATCATTGAGACACCAAAATAAAGGTCTTGCATCCGATTTTTTAAAGAGGACTACCAGTATACAAAACATTTTCAGCATTTACAGAATGCAAAAAAAAATAATAATTTTCAAAACTGAGACCAATGTTTGAGCAATGTTAAAACAGAGATGGTACTTTCCTAGTAACTAGTTTTAGATGAGACAGAGCTTCGTTTTTTCGAGAAGTTTTTCGCCAAACTCAAACGCAAGTCAACTCTACTTCTTCCTTCGCAACAACCCGACAAGAGAAACTTACATGCGGCAAAAAGGTATGATTTTTTATGAGTGTAACTAAAATTAGAAACTGAACCCTTCTTATAACAATATTTTGTCTAATATCATTATTTGTCAAATTTTTTATACACTAAATCATGGTAATGTTCATTTGTAGTGTATATTGTTTTCATTTTAATAAACTAACTTTACTGTCATCCAATGTATTTGATTTTTTTTTATTTCATTTCTTTGTCGTATTATGTTTCTTTGATAACAAGTGTTCTGTACGTTTCCTTTTAATTGCTACTTTAATTTTGTTTTGATATGATTTTTTTTAACTTTCGATTGTTTTCTTCTGTTTTGTCTTTTGTTTTCTATTTAACCTGTGCACATTTGAATTTCACCGAGTTCAAGTCGAATTTTACTGCTGTTTATCTAAGTTAACATAAGGCATGTCCGACACATATTGACCTCAATTGTGTAATTATTATCTGTTTAGTTTTTGGAAGGAACTTCTGTATTTTCTTAACCTAGTGCAGCTGCCATCAATGATAACAAGCCCAGTAGGCATTTTCAGTTTGAAATTTGGTATAGTTCTCAGTCAACATGCCATACGTCATATGAATAGATAAAGTTAAAGTAAAATAACAGACGCTCCCAAAAGCTGTTCATTGACCAATTTCATAAAAGTGATAATCTATGTTGTCAGATCTGATTGTATTTGATCATGATATCAGAGTTTCTTTTGATTTTATAACTTCAATTTATCAGCACTTCAACTGTTATCTGAATGAAATGATGACAAAGATGAGTGAATCAGACTATTCAATAGACATACAATTAATGAAATCGATGTTTAATGTTGCCACTAGAGTAATTCAATGGGGAAACTTTAAATTGGGCCTCCGGTATTTTACACTGATGTTACTTACTATGCAGATGTATGTATGTGTATATAAATAGTGCATGTATGATGTGGCTTCGAAGGTACGACTGGGGATCATATCCTTTATATACATTAACAGGAAATTGAATCACTGTGGGGCTCCTGATGACTAAGGTATACATTTATCAATTGGGGAGGGGCTAGGAAGGAACAGGGAAGTGGATATAGGCCTACTTTAATTGAGGCTGACCATTATCATACGACAAACAAACCCGCCCATGTAAAACTTGAGGAAGTTAACTTCATCCTATTCATCTTAAGTTTGTTCTTTTAATCATTTCGATTTGTTAAAATGTTATTTTATATGATTTGTTCTTCTTTTTTATTTCTACTTACAATATTTCATATAATTTGAACAGACATGTCTGAAATTTTTGCTAATATTTTGTTATTTCTATGTTGCATGTAATGTCTCGTCTCCTTTCTGTTTTCCGTTGTTGCTCCGTTTTTCCGTTGTGTTTAAATCTTCATTTCATATTGATTTATGACACTTAACGATGTGTTAACTTTTCCTTGTTCTATTTATAGTAATTCCTGCAACAGCTGCACTTTATTCGCATGTAATTGCACCCTTTTATTCATTATGTTTTGAAATGTCTGTTTACGTTACATGTGTGTGTGTGTGGGTTTTTTTTTTTTGTGTGATCATTCGTTGTCTGTTTCTGTTCTATTTCTCTTGTTCTTTTTATTCATTTCATAATTGTATTTTTAGTTTTCATGATATGGGTTACTTTCATTTTCGTTTTCATGCAAAGAACTTATATATATATATATATATATATATATATATATTTGTATATATATATATATATATATATATATGAAAAGTTAGAGTTATACTAATTTTTTTCGCAACTCACAACTACTGTCCTTCTAATTGTCTGTTAACATGCATGAATTATTTTATGATTTACCTATTGTTTTATTTTCTTTACTTGTATGTCGCTGTTTCTCCTCACGTGTCAATTATATTCTGTTCAATTTTATTCTTTAATTTTGTTTCTGCGTGTTGTTGTTTTTTCGTCTCTGCGTGTTTATTGTGTTTGTGTCCTTGAAAGGTAGTGATTAACGTACGTGTAGTTATGGTATAAATAAAGTAGGATGCTATTATTTTTACTTTCAGTAACTTCAGTTTCATTGATAATGAAGATCACCTAGTTTGCAGTTGTTCATTTTCTATCGTCTCTTAAAGAAATCATTCTGCAAGAAAACCGAAAAAATAAGGTTAAAATATTAGATCTCAAGTTGTTTTTAACATTGTATCAAATGAGGAAGACATTGTTCCCGGCTTTAAGGTTAAATGTGATCTATCTGATTTACTGCATGGCATTGCATGCTTCGAGTGCATATTGACTTTGAAATTAATTGAGTATTGATAGCATTTTTGTAAAGCGACTCATTCTTTTTTGTTTGTTTGTTTGGTTTTGCGTTCCATTCGCACTGTGATGTTCATTTCAAGAGTTCTAAATGCCAGAATTGGAATTGAAAGAGCTTATTTGTATTTCTATTCAGATACTTCAACCTCAAGCTGTCCTACGAAATGGCGTCCGAGCTGTGCGAGATGACCACACCGTGTGGAATAGGCAGTGGCGTCATGGGGGCTATCGCGTCCGTCCGCTCGCCGGAGGAAAACCAAGACCTTTACGACCTCGTGGCCAGCTTCTCGCGAGATAACATGATGGAAAATGAAATCTGGCTCGGCTGGGACAGTAAGAACCCCGACAATTGGGAGGACGGAACACCGGCCTACCCACACGGCTTCTCCGCCTTTGTCACTGGTGGTCTCCCTAATGCCAATGGTTGGCCGATCAACAAACAGAACCCATTCGCACAGCCGCCACGCCTCGTTCCAGTCATGCGCCGCCAAAAGGAAATGACACCGGGCCGCCAGGGGCCAAACAACACGTGGATACCAGCAAGAAATGGACCAGTGTGGTACCCCGTCAACCCGAGGGGCCGTTTGCAGGCATTTGTGTGCAAAGTACCAATAGCCAAGTAACTCTTTGTGCCACTTTTCTTTGAAAGAACAATCCATGCCGAGTGAGACTCGAAACTCTGTTTCCTAGACTCTTCTCACCTGATCTCTTTAATAATGCACGTGTAGATGGTCCTGGTCTTATTAATGGTCATTGAAAATCCATGAAATAAGCTTGAAAAGAAGGACCCGGCTTGATAGGCTGTAAATCTAAGTGTTGTATGCTACATTGTGCTGCAGTCCCAGGGAATTGCCCCTCCGAAAGATGATGTCCAATGCAAATTAATGTTAAAAGCATCTGGTTCGTGGGAACTTCAACATTCAGAGCTTTCGAAGAGATAACATGATGTGCTCCATGTACTCTAACCCTTATATGAAACAGATTCCAAGCTACCATGGCTTTTTCCTACGAGATAGTGACACAGATGGTGATGCCACTCACTAGAAACAACTAACCCTGGTAGGTCTCCTGCACACGACTAAAGATATGGATGCTCCCGGTTAATTTCCGTTAGTTTATTTCCTTCGCAAGTAACGAAAGGAGCAAACAAAAATAAATGCTCACTTTGATATTCCCCTTTTTTGTCGACATGACGTTAATTGCTATTTGTTGCCTGACAGTGATTAAGCATGAACACAAAGTAGAAAGGCCAGTTAACATAGCGTTTCTTGGGAATGATTTAGAGCAGACATCAAACTATTTGCTGGCAGATTGGAATGAAATAAGAAAGATCTGCAGAATTCGTAAACAGAATTGACACGTCAACTTTTTGATTAAACTGAGCATAATCTACAGCTGTTGTTGTTGGCTATTTTGTGTAGATGTTGTTTGTGGTATCAGTCATATCGTCAGAGACTAATGTTGTCGCACATGTAGCAGTAGTAGTAGTGGTAGCAGTAGTAGTAGTGGTAGTGGTAGTAGTAGTGGTAGTGGTAGCAGTAGCAGTATAGCCGTAGTAGTAGTAATAATAGAAGTCAGGTAGTGATAGAAACAGGATAAGTAGATAATAGAAAAAATGGCTGCTACTTGGATGAAACATTGACAATGGTTTATAAAAGGAAATTGATAACGTCATGTTTTCGTGAATTCAGCAGTCAACGTTGCACTCGACAACATCCCTTTAAAAAAAAAAAAAAAACAGACCGTTTATGAGTCAACTGTATCTTTTGAAAATTTGACTTGTAAGTGCGACACGAAAATGAACGCTTAATCTAACTTAAAGCGGACCAAGTTTGAGTGGTCGCTATCACTCCAAAGAATTCTACCAAAATTGAACTGAAACGATTAGACAACCCAGTCTACCCAAAATTTGTAACAAAAAAAATGCCTCTGGCGCCCCCATCGACTTAGAAGGAGAGAAGAGGGAAGAGGTATTCAGATGGAAACCTCCCAAGTTGAACGACCGGAAGGATGCAGCTCTGTAAACCTGTTTTCGCTGATGGGTGAAGCTCACGAAAGATCACGTGATTATCTAGAGGTAAGATGATTAGCAAGCACTCCTTCTTACCTTGAATACCCATGTGTCGATCAAAAACTCGCTCTTCATTCGAGAGTTCTGTAAACGTGTTTACAGTTAGATGAATTTTAGATGACTCACAACGCTTTACATAAAAATCCCCATTTCCTCGATCGTTTAACCTCTCCCTTTTGAATCAGCACAGCTTATGCACGTGATGTTTAACCTCTTTTTGACCCCTTTCCTCATATTAACTTCCATGCCCGTCCTTGCCGTAGCCCGCTAAAACTATATATCCTTTGTATCACTGCACGTTTGGTAAACTCACCCCACCTTACCTCTTGAGTCCCGAGCACAGAACGAGCACCAGTCACATCCCCTCTCCCCTCCTTCTGAGACAATGGTCACGCTCTATCCTACGGCCACGCCCTAACCTCTGCACCACTTGATAACCGATTCCAAGTTTAATACCTTTCATAAACTACGTGTATGTCTATACAGTGCGACTCAACACTCAAAACGCTGCCTCTGCAACTGATTGACAATTTCATGAATTTGAAAAACGCTGCCTCTTCCTAAATCCTAACAATTAGTTTTATTTGAAGCGGATACCTGATACAGCTATGCAAGAAGATAACTCATTGTCACGTTGCTGCTTGCTCTTTTGATTTTCGACTTTTCATTGCGAATAAGCATTCTATTTCTTTCTATAAAAAAAACAACAACAACCGTGGAAAATACCGCAGCTAACATATAGATATCCTAATTTGTAACTCTTTAGACCAATGGAAATTCTACCCATACTTTCCAGATCGATGTTCTAATGTTCTCCTCATGCCATGCTTTCAGCTTTTCAATATGAGTCAAGCCTGAGTACCATAAGAGTTACGTTAAGAAGGTGATTCTTAACTTCGAGGATAAGTTCTATGGGGCGCCAAGTGTCGCACGATCGATTTCATAACGAAATCGACCGTGCGACACTTGGCGCCCCATAGAGTTTATCCTCGAAGTTAGCTCATCGTCGAGATTAAGGTTCACCGTCTGAACGTAACTATTATGTATAGCAAAATAAAAGCCATCAATTTAAAAGAGAGAATGTTTACTATTTCATTTAAAGATAAGCAAAGCTGATATTCTACCGAGTATATAGGCCTAACTGAATAAAGTGAAGCGTTCTGAGGTGAAACGCATCCATGAAGGATATGCGTAGTGTAAACAACAAGACGTTCTAGGCTAAAATTGTATTACTTATTCTTGTAAGAACAGGGAACAGAAAAATGATCCAAGGTCATATGAATTGACCTTTTAGATTACACTCTTCACACATGCACGCATAGAATCATTATGCATCACTTCTTCACATACCTTCACACTCGCATTTACATACAAAAGAAATCATTCCTGTTTTTTTTTTTCGAAAGCGATTTCTTGTGAGTTTGATAAGTTCTGTTTTCATCGCCACATAAACCTGCAAACACTGCTCAACTAGGAACTTACTCATTCAACCTATGATTTTACACTTCCATCCGATGACAAAACCTTGTTTACCTTTTTTTTTCATCAATTCATCTTGCAACTAATGTGCCTTCTGAAAGTGACAATAGTGATGTTTTCGAAAGACACTGCGTTGAAAGCGTGGACGACTAAAACATGCTGTAAGCTGACTGTAAGCAGCGAATGAGTGTTGAAGTTTAGCATTGTTTGTCTCACATCGCACCTGTTCCCATGCTTGTTTTGTTGTTGTTGTCGCTGTTACGCGATTGACAAAGGTAACTTGCTCTCTAGTCATTACAGTATCGCACATAGTTATACTCGTAAATGATAACAGAGTGGCGGACACCAGCAATGGGGGCGTCCTCCTGGTGAATCTGGACAGCATGATTAGTACTCGAGTGACGTCTACTTCGTGAAAAGTGTGCACTAACTTTTAATATACCTAACTTGTACTGGAACAGAAAACAATCCTCTAGACTAATATCACAGGCACGTAAAATTTTACATCTTGTTCTTATTCGTCATTTTGATTATTGTAATTATCGATGTTGACAGTCTATTCTGTAACAGTCTATTCTGTAGCACGAAAACAGCATCAATGCAAAAGTGATGTAATCGTGGTACAGCACGTCGAAAATTTGATTATTATGAGCTGCAGGGAAAAAGGGAAATCAATCATTACGCATGATCAACCAGAGCAAACAATAAACAAAGAAAACAAACTCATTTTGGTATTCCGTTTTCTTTACGCCTTTCTGATTCTTGTTTAAATCCACTGTGGGTTGGGTATATAATTTGAAATAAACTCATTGAAATAACTAAAATAGTAAACTTTCCATTCTGCAGACATTGCCAGATTCCTGACAGCGGATGAAATCTTGCAAATGATGTTCGGTAAATACAGGGAGGTGAGCACCTCCCTGGTAAATACAAGGAAATCGTAAATTATGTCTAATTCATACATGACAAGGTGTATCTTGTATCGTTTGATATGGAATGATGATTTTACAATAATATTCACGTGGAAATCTCAATTACCGACAGTTATGTAGTATCGTATTAAACTACCTTATAATGATTTTTTTTTTCTTCAAATATTGAAATAAATCCAGTGCGTTTATTTGTCATTGTTCTGTGTGTATTTGTCTTAAGTGTGTATATACAATGCCAGTGTGGGTATTGCTTTGCATGTTTCCCACGCATTAACCCTAACCAAATCCCTTTTGATTTTATCTCCAACCCCGAGGCTCTGCTCTTTTTTTACACTAACAAGATTATTTCATCAAAGAAATGCAGAAGGTGGTTTGTTTCAGGACAAACTGTTTTGCAGATTGGTATGTGGAAATAAGAGTCACATGTTTGTTGTCATTCAACTGACTGCATGTTTCTTTACAGAAAAGTACGTAATATGTTTTGGACCAACTTATTATGCCCAAGGATAAGTTGTAGATTGGGACTGTTGTGGTGGTTGTTTTCTTAGGTTGCAATTGATTCATGAATGTCGAAAAGATGCCCAAATCTTGTTCTGAATTAACACGTCGTATAACCTTTATTCTTCATCTTCTATGTTAAATCACCGACTAAAACACTGGCACGTAAACCAACAATACTAAAACTGCATGTCCTATCAGCAACCCTGGCACGGATAGGGAAATGTGGTTCAACCAGTTATGATAACTCATATAATACTATTTCTAATGGACATAGATAAACTAGTGAATTTGAATTCAATTGAAAATCTCTTCGGGTTCAACACACTGCGCTTCCACTACCAGTCAAGGCGTTTGTAATTCATTTTGGACAACCAGAAGTCCGTTTGCCCTAAACTCCTTTTGTGCAAATCTTACTTTACGTAATGCCATTCCTGTAATGTACAGATTGTTGCTCCAAGAAAAAAAAAAGCAATAACAAACAAGCAAATAAAATGGAAAATGGAAGCAAAAATGTCGTAATGCAAGCGCTTTTCAAGATACACTGCAGCACATGCTGTTTACGAGAAATTAATGTACAGCCTTACCTCTTTATATAATTGCTAATGTCTAATTTTCTTGAAGGGGAATGAAACCTAAAATTTATATAATATATGAATTGAGTAACTGCGGCAATGTTAGTAGAACATATCACTTATGTTTGAACAAAATGGGACAATCCAACATTTTTTTAATGAAAAGTGACGTGTATAGGTTTCATACACATCCGCTCCTTGATACTGACAAAGGGTAATATAATTTCCCCTATTTTCTGAAGAAGTTCATTGAAGTGCTCCTTCATTATGCTAGAAAAAATGAAAACGTGTGGAATTATCTTTGTATTTTCTTTATATCGTAGTCCATGCGTGACGTCACGAAAGTTAGTAGTCTCCTCACCAGTAGTAACGTCACCGACTTTGTAAAACTTTTGAACGAATTATCCGATTTTCCTCAAACTTTCACTTGATGTGTTTTACAAATTATGACTGCGTTCACTCAATCCATGTGTGTATATATATATATGTATATATATATGCATATATATATGTATATATATATATACATATACATATGTATATATATATATATATATGCATTATATATGTATATATATATATACACATATATATATATATATATATATATGTATATATATATTTGGGTATCATTCTCCTCCGGGACATCCTCATTTATCACAAGTAACCCTAGCAGAACGTCCAAGACGTTTGATGCGTTTCTTGTATTTATTTATTTATTTATTTAGCGTTATCGCTAACAACGAGATGCGATATAACGTTATTTTGGGTATCGCATCTCATTAAGCACTGAGTAAGCTGATGCAAACTTTGTGAAGGAAGTTTTTGAGAAAGAAAGTGTCATTTCGCATTAAAAGCGAACACGGTACCATGCTGAAAATATTTCGATCGATAACACCGTCCAGAGAATGCTGATCATGCTTGTAAGACAACTGCATTAGATAATTATAGCCATGGTGTGTAGTACCATATAGGTATATAAAAATGGCAGATGATATTGCTATAACAGATAAGGAATGATGTCATACAGAGAACATCAAAATCAAATATCAAATGTCAAATACAAAATCAATTATAATTTTTTGTGAGGCATATCCGCTTGATTCGACCGTGGTGATGACTTCGTTATTGGACTATTAATTGTGCGAAGTATTTTCCCGTTTCATACAAATAGGAAAGTTTTTTTTCCCCTCTCATCATATTCTTTGTTTCTTCATGATCTCACTCTATCCTCCCAGGTACTTCAACTTTCGACTTCCGTACAACTGGGCGAGCGAGTTTTGCGAGATGGTGACACCATGTGGAAACGGCGAGGCTGTGATGGGCGCCCTCGCATCGGTCAGTTCTGCCGCAGAAAACAGAGAAATCTACGATTTGGTGGCCAGTTTCAATCAGGACAATGTTATGGAGACGGAAGTTTGGCTTGGATGGAACAGCATGAACCCCACCATGTGGGAGGACGGTACTCCTGCTTTCCCCCACGGCTTCTCCGCATTCGCTAGTGGCCCGTGGCCGATTAATCCCCAAATCCCGCATAGTGCTCCACCTGGTATTGCTCCCGTCATGAGGCGGGAGATGGATATGATTCCGCCCCGGCGCGTCCCCGGAGGCGGGGTAATCCCGGGAGGTATGGGACCCCTCTGGGATACGTCTGAGGTCGTGGGCTCTTCTCACGCCTTCGTGTGCAAGGTTCCAATTGGCAGAGCGATTCTCTCACCGACACAGCCATCAATCCCGCCCACCGGCAACCCGAGCCTTCCTCCGCAACAGCCACGTCTCTATCAGTGATCGGTGTCTTCAGAATAGACGTGCAAAAGAACAATCACCCCTGAAATGCCTCGTGTTAACTCTTTTGAGGGGAAGGGAAGGAACTTAAAGTTGGACTTTTCCAAGGAAATTAAGACGAGGGCAAACATCCTTGCAAATTCCCGTAAAATCAGATTCCTCTGAAGACTCTTAAATCATTGACGATCTTGGACTAAATTCGACTCTAAAAAAAAAAAAAAAAAAAAAAAAAAAAAAAGAGAATGTTGAGCATATCATTGTGTAATGGAATCATCCTATGCTCAGATGGCACTAAAGTTTCCTTGTAATCGACCTACTTGAATGATATGTTCTCTAAGTGTTTTTCTAGCAGCAAGAACAGTATCGTTAAATCTACATGGACAATTGACATTTATTTTTTTATAATTATCTAACGAGATCAAATACCGAAGAAACCGACAAAAAGTGTTGAATGTAAATATCACAATACTATCCAAAATTTGCTACAATAAAAGATTTTGATGCCTAAATCCTCTCTCTTTTGTTGTTTATTTCTTGTATGTATATTTCTGGATTTTGTGCACGAGTTATCTGCAAATCCTCAGAGGAGAGATACACAGACAATAAGATAAAGAGAACAGGGTGACATCAAAATGAATGGAAAGAACTAGATAAAGCCCATACCGTTCGATCGCTATGATAATGCTTAAAGACTTAGAAAACACATTCTGATTACACAAGGCAAATAATATTCGTGTATCCCGTATCTGGGGGCGACGCGGGATGGGGGTGGGGTATTACAAGCTCGTGCAAATGTATGAAGACCGTTGAACAGGGATATAGTGAGAACTTAAGTTGTATACGTCATAATGATCGTAGCAGTAGGTTGAGTTGGACTCTTCCAATAGATTAACTTGGTCAAACGTTCCAAGAGCGTCTGCTGCTAGTTGCTTGGCACAACACTTTAATTTTGTTAATGGAAACTTAAGAGAAATAACAAACGAAAACGTTTGATAAGACGTATTCCATGATTTAAAGGGAAAAGATAGATACAGACGGGATCGAAGAAGGTGAGATGGTTAGGCAAACTCAGGGATCAATTACAAGTCATCGTCACATTAGCATTATTATCGACATTACTATTAATTTGAAATTTGGAAAGCATAGTGAATACAGTGTGGGTAATACAAATATAAACATACGATGATATTCAAAGGAATAATCTATGCATACAACCTTACAGGATAATGGCATGTATAAGACAGCGCTAGGTATCTATGAGAATGTGGAAAAGAGAGTGAGAGAACATGAAAGGAAAAATTGTGATTGAATACAACCATAATTACATGTATATTCTCATCCACTTACTCATCTACTAATAAAGTACCATGTCTAGTCTTGAATCCGGGCCTTATCCGAGAGTTGAGTACTGAGGTAAGCAACACTGTATGCATGTTTATCGAAGTCTGCACGATATTTTCATGAGAGCTTTAACGAAACCGACTTGAACGAGACAATAATTGTGAACGTCAGAGATTTTGCCAACAACGCGAAAACATGCCCATTGAACGAAAACCGTTTCTTCTACAGTGGCACTTCCTCTTCAGTCAGCGAATAGACACGGCCTGCAACAAATCTTCTAATTTCATACATTTCTGCTCCTTCCTCCTTCTGTAACAACCACCATCTGCCAAATAACTTGAAGTCTTATATCTATTTGTTTCCTGTCATTATTAATGTGATAATGCCTTCACTAGCAATGATGATTCGTATGTGCGAAAACTGCTGCAGGACACAGAAAAAAAAATCGAGCTTTTTGCTTCCTTGTAACAATCGGAAATATTTGTTGTTTTTGTTTTTGAAAAGTTGTAATGTATTTATCTTTGCGTCGCATATGGAGTAATTTATAGTCTTGTTTCGTAGAGTCTGCGTTGAAAGTAGTGGACATAACTGCCCTTTCAATTCTCAATTCAAATGACAAATTTGACTTTTTATACTTCCGGAATGCCAGAATCAAGCCACCTGACTCGTTGACCGAGCTGACATATTGTGCGCGACAGCCACGAGTCTACAGCTCCCGAGTCATACAGCCCACGAGTCGTGCAGTCCGCAAGTCTTTCAGCCCATTAGCTAGACACTATATACGTGAACGACGCCCACCAGCCCGACATCAAGTGAAATTGTGCACGAGCTGTACTGTCCAAGAGCAAGATATCATCGCAAATAGGGCCCACGAGCTCGACACTATAGACAAAAAGAAGCCCACTATTATAGCTCGGTATTACATCGTTGGCTCAATTTAATCAGTGTCGAATTCGTGGACCTTTGTGCCTATCAAATGTCTCGCTTGCGGGCCTCATTTGCGTAATGTCGAGCTTGTGGGCTTTACTTGATGAGTGTCCAGCTCTTGTGTATGTGGGCCTGTTCTACTTAGTGTCTAGCCAGTGGACCTGTTTTACTTAGTGTCTAGCTCTTGAGCTGTGCAATTCTTGGGTGTATGGCACATGGTCCTTTCTTTTTTTTTCAATGTCCAGTTCGTGGCCTGTGCAACTCGTGGGTATCGAACTCGTTGGCTGTGTAACTCGTGGGTGTCGAGCTCGTGGGGTGACCCCGCTTATGACTCTCATCACCATAACCCAATGCGTAACGCTGTCTCGTCATTTTGTTCAAGCATATTAACCAAGGCTACAGCTTTCGTGGATGATAGAATGTTCTGTAACCAGCAGCAGAAATGATAGGATCGAAATTGGTGATGAAGTACTAGTTGTTTGTTTTGAATTATTGCTCTCGAACATTCTATTCAGCAAACAGCTGCCACTGCAAATTGCTCTCTGTAACAACTTCGTACTTATTAGGTGGACGCCAATCTTCGCGTTTATCTCATAATCATATGTAAGACAACTGATACCTGGTCTAAATAGAATATAAACCGTTAAGCTTTCTTTAAGTTTCTTGCAAACATCAGATCTTATGAGGTGATATTATTGCCAAATATGCTTAAACGATTTAGATACCAAGCGGACCCCTCCCCCGAAAAAGGGAAACAGAAAAGATAAGAAAAATTGACATAAAATCAGCAAAAACACGGGTTTGTTAAGAGATGCAATATTCCTTTAGGTAATTTTTTTCAAAAAACTGTAAGCATTTTACAACAGCGCAAAGAAAAAGAAAAACTATCATTTGTTTTGTCTGGAGCAACAAAATTCATTACGTACTAACTTCAGTTTGAACCGCCAATTTTAAACACAAACAGATAGTTGCACTACCAAGCAGTAAAGATATATTTTGTCGCTGCGGTTTGTTCCGAGTGATTTACTCCTTCTTTCTTCCCATCATGCAGATATTTCAACATGCGCGTGCCGTACTTCATGGCAACGGAGTTCTGCGAGATGGTGTCGCCTTGTGGCAATGGGCCCGCAGTCATGGGAGCACTCGCCTCCGTCGCTTCGCCGCAAGAAAACATGGAGATTTACACACTGGTAGCCAGCTTCTCGCAGGATAACCAAATGGAGAACGAGATCTGGCTGGGATGGAACACCCAGAACCCACGCTTCTGGCAGGACGGCACCCCAGCCTTCCCCAGGGGATTCAACGCTTTCGGCGGGGGGCGCGGTGGTCAGACAGGAAGGGGCGCCTGGCCAGTCAATCCGAGGGCGCCCTTCACACCACCCCCAGGAAAGGCACCCGTCATGGTTCGTCAAGCTGGGCAACCACCTATTGGGCCCCAGTGGGTCCTGACCGACGTCACACAGTTAAGAGCATTTGTGTGTGAGGTGCCTGCTGGAAGGATCGTTCCACCTCCCCAGGGCGGCGGGAATCAACCGGGATTTAACCAACCGGGATTTAACCGACCGGGATTTAACCGACCGGGATTTAACCGACCGGGATTTAACCAACCCAACCAGCCGCGTATGTTACAGGACAACATCAACGTATAGACTTACCTCCATCATTTTGTTGACTGGAAATAGCGCTCTTGTATGACTTGACAGTGTGAAAGAGATGATGGATCCCCATCAACGAAACCATCGCAATTATATACAACTGCATACATTTTTTTTTTTAACGATTACCACTTGTCTCTGGATGCAAATGAGAGTCATGTAACAGAAATTTCGGAAACCACCACTTCACATAGGGCGTCTCGAAATTCGTCTCTTTTGTGTGTGTGTTTTTTTTTTCTCCTTATTCAACAGAGATCTGCAAATCCATTTCAATCTGTTTCTTGTGTAGTATTTTCTTTCTTTTTCTGTCTTTATTTCTTCTCTCTCCCTCCCTCTCTCTCTCTCTCTCTCTCTCTCTCTCACATGCCCTGTATAGGCCTAAGACTGCTGAAGAAATATTTTCAAGGCACTGTTAAATATAGCATCAATCAAAATCAATTACAGTGTATTCGTGTAACTAAGACAGAGAGGGAGAGATCTCAGTGTTCAGCAAATCTCTAGGAATCATTCTTTCACTGTAAACAAGAAGATGTGCTTGCGTTATTGCAGTTCATTCCCTCATAATGCAGTTTATTAAACATGCAGTGAAATCAAAATGAAAATACAAAACAAAATAACAACTTGGGAGCAAAGATGTCGCAAGCTTTGATCGGAGTGTTTACTTTCAGAAAATTTAAAATTTCACGGCTGCCACACGCCATCAATGAGAAGATTGTTTCCCTGCCAAAAGATGATGTAACAGCAGCAAGATACAATATTATTTTATGATTCAAAGGAATAATGTGAAATAAACTTGTTATATAAAATGTCAACAAAAACTTCCAAGCGTCTCTACATTTCTTTTGTGTGTGTGTCTGCAGTACCTTGAACAACATGAAAAGCATTATATTCAACAGGTATAGATTACCAAAGGTTCATCGGAAGCAATGTTCATCCTATTCGGCATTTTTCTAAAATGTTTAAAGGAATGCACCGGAAAAATGTGCGTTCATTTTAACATACAATATGGGGTTCATGAGATACATGTATATCAATTTCGTTGCATTTTGTTAATGAGTGTCAGAAGTGGAATCATTTACATATGCACAATACACACACGCACACACAAACACACTCTACTTTTTCAGTAATTAATTTGATTTATACAGTACATAATAGCAACACAAATCATGAACATTTACTTGATGTGTATAAAACATGCAAATGAAAAATTAAAATAATCGCTCATTTTAAAACAGATTTACATAGCTCATGATACAAAAATCATTTCTAATGAACGAAATCGGTTATCAACATAAAATCAGTCATCCCCCTTCAAATTCCTCTTCATCGTGCTCCCCATTCACTATATATATGATATATATATATATATATATATATATATATATATATATATATATATAACATATATATATATAACATATATATATATATATATATATATATATATATATATATATATATAACATATATATATATATATATATATATATATAACATATATATATATATAACATATATATATATATATATAACATATATATGGCCTATATAATTATACATATGAAACACGATTACTGAAAAAGTAATAGTGTATGGAATGAAATCAAATCATATATATAATGATCATTTTACAGTGTAGGCCTATATTATACGTACATAAAATGAGCCTTATTTGATTTCCGTCCATATACTATAGATCAAAAGCCATGTCATGCATGATAACTGCACTTGAATGCGTATAAAGACAGTTAAATCAACGTTTCAGTACAGCCAGCGATTATTATGTGAAAACTATAAAATACATACCTCATACATGAGCCATTTCTACATAATCATAAGAAATCAAAATATATTTTCTGAAGGGCTTTGTTTTTAGAGTGTCCGTTTGTCCCATTTACTTCGTGTAATGACCCTTAACTGATTTTCCCCATGTGTAGGCCCTATATACATTTTTGTAACCAGAGTTAAATAAAGGTCACTGTACCTGAGATAAAGTCATTACTTGAATTTAGAATATCCGGCCTTAATATTATTTGGTATAGGAACGATAAAGAGAAATCATCATTGATTTTTCAACTAAAAGGGATTTGCGGGAAGCTTTAGATCACGATATGCGATGTAACCAGCCTTCAAGTGTTATACAAGTTATGCATGATAACTGCATTGGGGATGTCTACAAGAATGAATGGTCACTGTGAGGAAAATTGGCAAACCCTATTATTGACAAAGACATAATGAGTTAAGCGCCCTCTGTAGGTGAATACGTACGTACGATGATGATAACGGCTTATCAGGAAACACATTCAACGCACGTGGAATTATTCCTTCGAGCCTATTAAAGAGAGAGTGAGAGAGAGAGAGTACAAGCTGTGAAGAAAATATAGGATAATAAATCGTAAGCATTTCGTATAGGAACAGGAGGTGATCCATGATTTCACACAGATCGTCTAAGTATATAAGATTTTTTTTTTTTAAAGAATATTGCTGAGGGCTGAAATTGAAAAAGAGCTAAAATCGAGAATGAAAGGCCGGTTCCTCACTACAGGCATAATAAATCACAAGGGACAACATATTGAAAATTGGTAGATTTACAATTAATAGCTCTCGCTTCCATTTCTTTCCTCCAATGTATGAGTTCACTTCTTCTTTTTTTTTAACCATCCTATCTACCAACTAAATGGACCAAAACTTGAAGTCCCCTGACTGTATGTTGGTGTTCACGTCTGTATGGATTGCCGTGTTTGTGTGCACAGTTCAACAAATTCAAAAGGTACTAGTATGGTGAGGGCGAATAGATTTGTATATCAACTACAAATTTTACATAAAATCATTATCATGTAGTCTTTTAAATTTGGGGAGATTTTACGGAACGAGGTTCATAAAAGTTTTCTTGGTCTTTCTATTATCTGAACAGAAAAATAAAATTGCCAGAGTGAGCAAAAATGTATTTTTAGATTGTCTTCAATGAAAACACTATAGCAAGGTGAAAATACTACCCATACATTATCACTTTCCGGTTATGTAACCCGTACTACAACGTTTACAAACCCATGTGACAGACATAACTACTGTGTGTGAGAGTATAATATGTGTGTGTGTGTGTGTGTGTGTGTGTGTGTGTTTGTCTGCGTCTCTGTGTCTGTGACACGTCATTGAAACTGCCTCATAAAGTTGTCGAAATTTCGAATTTGAAAACGTCATCACATTGAAGCCTAGAGATAGCTAATATCGAGCCATATTTGAGGAAGAGTCATTATCATACTTTATAACGGTAACATGATGACGACAAACATAAATGTTGAATATTTCATTTGTGTTTTTTGTATGGTTGTGTTGTGTGCGTAAGAAAATGGTTATGAAGAGAACCCGAGCATGTAAAACCTTGCAAATAAAACAAAAATATCACCTCAAGGGCGGACATGCGTGGAAGTATAAGCTGGTGCACCATTCGTGGCAACGCCTTGCAAAGTGACGAAACAATGCACTTTATACGAACGTGGCTTTCTTGCCCTGATGATTATCCCTTCACAGAGGGGTAAGAGTTGTAAGGCGATTTGTTCGGAAGGGGATTACATGACCAGACACAATGGGTACAATGGTGAAGGGTCCTACCAGAAAGACGTATGGAGAAGCTCCTTGCAAATGAAGACCTGATGATGAGCTATTGATCCAAAAGGCGCTGGTCCATTGAACACGGATCTCCGCTGGCTGCCGACGGGCTGGGATGGCCTCCAGCTTCTGTCGTGAGAAGACAAAAACGCAATGAATAACATAGTACCTTTTCTTCCTCCATGAAAATGAGTACAGCGCGGCCTATTCATGTCTCTTGGGTTTTCACTCTTCTTGGGCGTCTAATTTATAGACATGATTTGTATGGTTTTAGATTGGCAGCTGCCTGTCACGTGTCAATTTCCACAAGTCACTTCTTGTCTTTACTTCGAAGGGAATGCCCATGCAAGCACAGAATACTTGACATAGAAAATGTTCTGATGAAACGATATCCCCATTCACTATTCTGCATTATAGGCCTTACACTGTATTTTATTCGTTAAGCATTTCCTTGTGCAATGCTTTCAAGTACTGGTACATGAAGTCGCCTAAGATTTATCGTTAGCTGCTGATTGAGTAGACTTTCAGGGTTAATTAAAGTATTTTATCAGACCATGACATTTTAGGGTCATACTATACACATGCGAGCCATCTGTTTGTGGTATTCTGACACACCGGTGTATGTGCTTAACTTTACTTTTTTTCAAGGAAGAAGAAGGAAAATAAGGAAAAATGTCGTGAAGCAAGAGGAGGAGGAATATGAAAAAGAAAAACTTTCAGCAGTGATCAGAGTGTGATACTAGTTGATGATTAAGACTCACAACTCTTCCTTTTTCACCTAAACTAGGTGAAGATCATTGGTTCTTGCCATATACCCTGAATGCGAACATCACACACACTCAATCTTAAATAAACAGAGAAACAAATAGCAACATTCAAATTCATGAAATTCCTCCGTCGAGGTGTTTTCATTGCAACTGATTGACAAATTGCCCTAACGTAAATAAGCACTGAATTGACCAGTGTTTAAAACACTGATCAATTTAGCGCTTATACGTCGATGTAGGGCAATTTGTCAATCAGTTGAAATAGCAGCGGTACATGATGTTAATCATTAACAAGAACAGGTACTGTTGCTTTGCAGGTGTGATGTATGCAAAGAACAAACCGATGTACAAATTCAAAAAACAACATGTCATCAACAAAATTGTTGTTGCTCTGTGATACACTTAATTTGTATGCTGTGCAGAGACTTGCGTAAACTCTCGTCACCCAACTCGCAAGACGCTCCCAAAATCAGGACGCGCCAAACTGAATTCGATCGAACTCCTTTTATTGAACCTTTTTTTCTCTCTCTCTCTCCCTCTCATAAGTATGTTATGTTCGTCCTTCGAGTCCATTCAGAGATTAATCGAACGAGGCCTAACCGTGATAGATGATAGTCTTTTCATAACGACCATCCCAAACTACCCAGGCCCCGCTCGAGTAGTGTATATTCTGCTTGTATAAATTACCTCCCACTCCGACCTGGTCTGCGACGTTTCTGCTCGCACAGGCGGACTTTGGCGTACGCTCTGACATCCGGCTGCACACGGCCGCCTCCCACTGCGCACGGTCAGCTCTTCCAACGGTGTAGTGTGAGTAAGTGGACCAGTGCCCATTTCGACTCGGTCATCGACATGAAGACCACTAACTGCCCGCCGAGGGACAAATGACCCTCCTGTTATAGTCATAGTGCTTTTTTTAAGGAGTGTGTTCCACCACTTCTCGGTATTGAATCCAAAAACTGTTATGGGGGAATTTATTCTTGGCAATGTTGTCGTCACCTGCAATTCCAAACGGTAGATCCAAATTGAAACGGTCAGTGTGTGACGGAAACATGAGCGCCGAGTGGACCAGAGGACGAGCTATCAATGTTGTCATCCCATAAACGATTACGGTGTTCGAATCCTGAAGAAATACTAATCACTTTAAGACGCAAAACTTGCTAAATCTGGACCACCTGTGTACAAAGTAATAAGGTAAGATTGCATGCTATGTTCAATTGGTATAAGTCCTATAATTCCGACGTTTACACGTCATAAGTGATCCTTGTTTGAATGTGTAATGTGCTTTCAAATTTAATGGTTGAAAGTTTTAAATTCCCATGACTGTGACGAATAGTTCAAATAATAATGTTAGTTATATCTATACGGGGCCCTATATTTACAAAGCTCAAAAGTCATATTGGGTCACTTGCGATTAATTCGAATGCATCGAAAAAGCATAATGATACTAATTAACGCATGAAAACAGAAGTACTATTTTACTTTTCATATTTTGCGGAATCTTGAAAATCTTAAAATGTATATGAATTCTTTAAGGTTGTTACCAGCATGTCGGATGAAATGCTTGCATGTTGGTGAAAGAGGATCTACAACGCGTTGTCGCCCGTTGTAAAAGCGGACACTCCCTTGCGATCGTTCATGTAAGGTCTGCACGTCAGCGTTGACTTGTGTCTAACCTACAAAATGCGACAATCGAATGATTCTGTTGGAACACCAAAACAGACAAAGATTCCAACACAGTTCATTTGTCAAAAAAATACGCAAAGGCCTTACATTCTATGCTCCATAATACTAAAATACATTACAAACGAATATCAGTCTACATTGTGGCAAAACGTAATAAAGCCCTGATGTTTCATGGCTACGTAACGACGTGTGTCGCTGTTTGGGCGACAAGACCTTGTTTCTCGAAAATGTCACATGTTTAGGAGAGTAGAAAAACATGGCAACCAAAGCACTGTATCAAATGAGATTACTTTTCCTTTGATATGTCATGGTGGCTTCATTTTGGGGGTATGGCAGTTTGGATATGGACAGGACATCACTTGAATGATTCTCTGGCAATTAATCTTTTAAAAAAAAAAGTTTTCATCAAATTTTGACATGAAGGGTCTTGTCACCCCAGCGATGATATACAAAACAATGCAACAAATAATGTAAGCTAATCTGTCTCTTGAAATAAGACTAATTCCCCTTACTTTTCAATTTTTCATTCCTCCGACAAACCATCATCGAAGCATCAGCTCGTATTACTCCATTTTCATACACATAACATTCATTCATATACGACTATGGCGGCAACCCGAGGAGAGTATGTTAATATCTTGACTATACAGACAGCGCTATAGGTTGGCTGAAGCAGTGAACAACCAGCCAGACTACATAGAACTCGCGAAAACTCATAGGGAATGAAATGAAACATGAAACGAGAAGAAAAGATTAGAAAAAATTGAAATAAAAAGAAAAGAAAATGAAAAATTAACAATGAAACTTTTCAAATGAGATATACATTGACATATATATATATATATTACTAAAAATAGGGGGAAAAGGTGAAAATGACTTTTAAGAATTGGTCAATATTACTTACAATTTCATATGAGTTCAGAACTTGTTCATGTTTATTCGAACTTATGTGCCTACCGATGAAACTGGAATTGATATTTGGGATAAAACTGAACGTCTCTCCAGTTGGCGCTAAATTGAATTACGACTTCGCGTGGTTAGATTGAATGAATTTCTCTCTAAAGGGAATGAAATTGAATTCCCAATTAAGGAATGATGTAAAACGACCTGAATGCTCAAAGAATGAAGATGTACAATGGAGGGAGGGTGTTATTAAAACCAGTGAGCACTTGAACGCATATTCGTGAATTTGAATGCAAATGTAAAGAAATTGGTTGGGGAAAACCTACAATATTATTGACATTTCATATCATTACCGGTATGCAATAATTCATTTTGATCAGAAGTTATTAGAAACAGTCAATAGATACTTCAGTCATGAGTGTCATCGTGATGGAAAGTGTTTACAATTAAATGAGGTTAGAAGTGCATGGTAAAACAAAGTGGCATTATTATAGGCAAATACAGCCAAAGATCAGTTTACTTTTTGATATTCTAATATCCATTTAGAGCGTCAGTGATGTAAATTCCTTTGTTTCGTATTGATGAACTACCTTCTTAAAACGGAGAAGTGTTGTGGTACCGTTTGCTTATCCCTCTCATTCCTAAATCATCATCATACACCTGAATCGAAATTGGTGTTGACAATTTTTGGACCCTTTCTCGTTTTCCAGAAATAAGATGTAATATCGAATGACGTTAGAATTACATGCGAATAGTTCGAACTTTTTAGGAGATGCTGAAAAGAGCATTATAACGAGAAAATGACTTGGGGATGTTGTTTCATTGCATGGTTATTGTGATGGAATCATATTTCACTGAATTTTCATTTCAGTCTTGTTGGGTTCTATGCGTGAAGTCATACAAGCTCTTGCACCAAAGTAGTACAGAATTGCAGAATATCCATGTTGTGTCGGATGAGGAATGATATTATTCTTGTGATCTCTTTCTCTCTGTCTTTAAATGTTTGTCCTTCGACGTTGGGTTTATCTTCTTCTTTCGTTTTTTTTTTTTTTTTTTTTTAACGCTATAGAACACCCCCAATTATACACAAATCACTTGATGACTGTGACTGGAGAAAATTATATAGATTGAAATGCTTGACCATGTTACAACGAAAATACATTACAGAATAACATAGATAAAGACAGGAGAAAGCTGAAATTTGTATGGAAAACAAGACGGCTGCATAACCCATAAGTTACAATATCATAGTGCTGCCGGTCTTCTATGGGGGCTAGCTGGACAGGAGAGGGAAAAGAAGAGAAATATGTTGCCATAATAGATAAAAAAGTGCCAATATTATGATATTGAAGGTCTCATAATATGGATGATTGAAGATATTAATGGTTTCTGTATAATGAGGAAGTTAATAGACTCCACAAGAGCCATAAAATTAAAATCAGTTGTAGTTGACAAGACTTTAGTGATCGTTTAAATGAAGTAAGTATTCGACATTTAAGAATATTATTATATATCATTCATTGTGTAACTTTGTCCCTGTACATAGAAAAAGGTCCGTTTACAAACATTTCACTTAACCAAGCTAACAGAAAATATGCAGCTGAATTAATCAAGATTCGGATAACAATGAGCTAAAAAAAAAAGGACTCGCAGTTTGCGCATGAGCAAAACTCATCATTGCCGTTGATCCTTCAGAGGCGCGAAGCTATACTTCTGAAAACCACAGAGTTCCTAGAACGAGCAGTGTCATTCAATACACTGTATGCACTTTAATCGTTATTTATGGATGCAGCGACAGAACGCGAGCTTGATGTTGAGGCTACTGCTTTCTGGGGGTATTTATAAGTATGAATAATAATGCGGAATGCGATGATGACGTGTGACCATCCATGTTTTACTAGGTCTATGATCGCTCGGAATGGGGGTGGGGGATGGGGGATGGGGTGGGTCTTAACATTGTTTTCAGTGGAACAAAGTGACGATTTGACTGCTGTCATGTTCTCATGACTCAAAGATATTGGAGGAGGTGACAGGGCGACAGTCGATCTCCCGGCATGCAAAGACTCGGTTTTCGGTAACAAGTGATTATCTGTATCTGACGAAAGACGAGCAGAGTTGGTTAAAGGTGTTGTAACGTGAAAAGGAGAAAGAAAGATAAGAATTGCACAGCTAGCGAGTATGTTTCCTTCAAAATAACAAAGTATCCTACCTGGCGAAGGAGTTTGGTGATAACTACGTGACAATACCGCCTCTGCAGCCGGTGATGGTAAATGACGAGAATGTAAACAAAAGTGTGAGTGAGAATGATATTCGTCACCATCATCATTATAATCATCATCACAAATACAACTGTGTCATTGTAGGAATGATACCAAAAGCACACACAACAATAAAAGTGATAATATATGTGATACTGATAGTAAGTTGTTACACATTTTCAGTTCTGTTAGCATTATTGTTATCGATGGGTGTAATGTGGATGTTCACAGCACAAACGGAAGGTCTTTTAGCGTTTCTACATGAAAGCATGCAGACTCCTGCTCCATAAGAAATCTTATACCTTACATGACTTTACAGGGTAGCTTCACTTCATCTCCATCGTAATCCTAGGACGCAGTGAAAATGGATTCTTATGTGATTCTCAAGTTTTCTCGTTCTCTCGTCCAAGTACACTGCATATTTCCATGTGGCCGCCAGACTCCACCGAAACCAGGTATTTTCGGTCGACGTTGGTCTCGTTTGGGTTGCGTGTTCTCAATTTCGACGCCAACCCTACGTAATCTCCGCCTCACTTGGTCAAGGATGCGTAGTCACGGAATGCACTATGTAACATAGAAAAGCTGTGCGTGATTCGATGACAATGAACGTAAAACTCACCATTAGACGTTGCCCAGTATCTATCCCCATGCAACCCACTTGTTGTTTTCCTAAACTGTGTTTTTCATACAGGGAGGGGGTTGAACAGAGGAGCTCACAATAGACAAGGTTAGCTAAGATGATAAGGTCAAGGGTCGCATTTTATGATGACAGCTGCCATTCAACAATCGACTCTTTACTTTACTATAGAATAGTGACAATGTAAAATAAACTCACATGAAAACGATATCTATGGCACAGGACTCCCAGCTGGTGTTGTAGCTTCTCTGTCTGATCTCTTGTCCATGTATCTATCATTTTACTAAATTTATTTCGTGGAGGGCGCTTGTTAGCTTTGTTTCAAGATAGCTTCCGGTGTAAACCTCGATCCCGGTTTGATCGATCTGAGATAAAATCTTTCATTTTCCTTAGCTTTTGAGACTACCCTCAAACGGTCCTTTTTTGATAGCATTCTGTGTCGTTCGGCAGAATGAGCAGAAGAGAATGTTTGCTCACACTTAACACAACTCATGATTCGCAAATAGAATCGGGGATGTCTCAGGTAGAAAGTCTCATATTTCTGACTGCATTTTCCAAGTTGCGTCAATTAAGCAGCAATTACCACTTAATTATTTCTCTATCTTGTTGTCGAGACAATGAGAGGGATGATCAAAGTTTGAAAGAGAAGTTCGATTAGCAATCCGAAACTTTAAAATCCAACCGCTCGTTGATAGTTAGGTGTAATTCGAGGTTTTATGGCTCAAGATAGCGTGATCGATTAACGCTTGAAGCGGCGTGATTTGCTTCTAAGTTAATTTGATTTGCCCCTATTGCTAAAATACATTGCCCCTGCTGTTAAAATACATTGTGGGAATTTTCCATGACTGAAACTTCCCGTGTCGTAGCTTCTTTTATTGAGACACTCTCATACTGCTGTCTTTGGCGGAAACATGTGCATAATGTAATGGCGGCAATCTATGCATATTACAAATCAAATGTAAGTACATCTGATTCATTCATACAGAATCACTATCGAGGACGCGCCATCCGCCAGATTGCGTGCAGGCTGCTTCCTTGCTGCGCAGACAGCCGAGTTTTGTTCGCTAATCCTCCGGGCTCCAGAAGGAGCCGTCAGAATGGATAACTCGGACAAGCACCATTGATCAGAAGCCGAGCCGCAGAGCGCGCATTAAAAACATTTTTGCAACGGCAACTACTCACCCACAAAGTTATAATTATTAATAAATTGATCGGGATATTCTTATTTTATCTTTCCCTTCCTTCTCCCATCCCCTCTTTCTATCTCTCTCTTGATACATTGCCGAGGAGTCCTTAACGAGCCGTTAGAGGCCAGCTGAGCCCTGAGTGAGGGGAGGGGAACGAGGAGAGATCACTGCATGGGAGAGAACACAAAAATCTCTCATACAATGATCATTCACGCAACATGAGTACACAGTGTATTCTGATCAGGCCAATTACTTCTATCTCATATGCTAGGTTGACATGAACAATTCTCGCTCGTCCAGGGAAAATTACCGACACACACATTGAGCAATAATAACCCTACCATGAATTGACTGAACTCTTTGCACACAATCATACTGTGTCACAATAATTATATGACACAGCAGAAACGGGGATTTTTTTCGTGTGTATCTTATGTATTCCAGATATTTCATGCACAAGGTTCTCCAGTACTTTTACGATTTTATGACCTTTAATAAAGTGGGCGTACCATAATACGATTGTCAAGTTGTCAAGATCACACAATAATCCTCTCTTTTTGTCGATGACCTCAACATATATATTTTTTCGCTTTCAGATGATTAAGGGTTATTTAGGCCCTGTATGAGATTCCCAAACTTTCTGAGCTCCAAAGAATTTTGAGCAAAATAATGTATGGCTGACATCGTTAATACGGCAGTTTGCATTCCTTTCTTTATATCTCGCACCGAATCACGGGATTTTGCTGCGACATATCTCGTTTTTGTTCAAAGAACAACCCTCTTACTCACTCACATTTATATTTGCAATTAAGATGTTTATGGGTCACTGCTCAGATCTTACTTGCGATTTTGCCCTATGCCCGTACATACGTACATACAGATAGACGGACAGACACGACAAGACAGACACACAGACAGATTAATTCGGTGTTTAAAAAAAAAAAATGTTTTATGCAGATGATACGACGTTTTTGTATAGTCTTTAAGCAGTATGAAGTCATGAATGTACGTAATCCCAAGATTGTGTCCTGTAGAAAAGAATAGTCGATATTCAATAAGCTGTTGGCTTAACTTTTGACGGTGCCAAAACGTAATTTCTCCTCATCTCTTCACGTTTTTGGGCAGTGGAATCCATACAGTTTCTTGATTTCGATTGTACTACAATTCGTGCAGCAAAACTTTGCCAAAATTTAGGTGTTATTTTGGATTACAGGTTGCTTATAATGGAATATTTCATGTCACGAAAATGCCTCTGTGCTTCATTCGCGTCATAAAATAGGGGAAAAATTGATAGTTTATTGAAAACACACAGCAGAACATTTAGTGCATGCTTTCGTCATGTGCCATGTCGATTTTTGTATATGGATTACTTTGTGGACTGTCGGTCAAAGAGCTATAGAGATTACACCTATCCAAAACTCTGTTGCACGGCCATTATAATATAGTGTCCAGAATGAAGATACACTGGCAAAATATCGCCAGTCCTAAGGAGCTATTTACACCGGTTTACAGTCAAAAGTCTCAAACTACTACTAGCTTGTGAATATTTTTATTTGTTTGCCCCACACTATTTTAGAGAATTACTTTCGATTAAAACACTTTTTAAGATTCAGACTTTTTTTAATTGCAGGTCCAAGTTTTGTGAAACATCTACCATTATTTTGTTCATTTTATTTACTCTATATTTTGAAGGCAAACTTCATAGTGATTATACGTGGTGTGGAATTGCGGTTTACGTATTAGCAGTGTATTCTGAATTCCCTTTCTCTCTTCTGCTAATCATTTCGCGTTCTGCGCAACGTTCGGTTATGATGAATCTGTGTCAATAGACTCTGTATCTCTGGATAGCAACTCCACTCATCGTACCAAGCATACCTCCTTGATCGTACGAGGATCAACAGCTACGCCACTTGAGATAGAACTGAACGCGAGTTACGCACGCCCTCCAGGGTTACATGTTATTGACTTTTGTTATATCCCTTTGCTTTATAATACCTTCACCATGTACGTTTTGTCATTACAGCTCGTAAGGAGTGACTTCTATCATGATAAAGAATATCAATCATGCAGACGAAAGATTGATGCAAAAGCCGTTCCAACCCATTTACTTCGATAGGGGTGTACCTCATTTGCATGTTGTTTTTTTTTTTCTCTCTCTCTCTCTTTTCTCCTCCGTCTTTCTCTCTTTATACAGCTCATCCGGAATAACTTCTATCAAGATAAGGTATATCAATCAGAGAAATACCACACTCTTTGCAGAGAACGTCAGTTCTGCCTTTCCCGCTGGTAGACAGACTAGTTTTATATCAAAGTGTGTAATCATTGCGTCGCAAGATGAGTGTAAAGAAGAAGATAGTGTGTGAGTGTGGGGGGGGGGGGGGATTGGAACAGGTACCAGAGTAGGGCAGAAATCATACATACCCTTCTGGAAAGAACACAAAGTCTCAAAGTGTGTTCACATATAGTCGACTATACGTGTATGTGAAAACGCTCGAATTTAGCATTGTGTAGGTGATTGCACACTGTGGTGTAGTTTGTGTTTCACAGAGAGTTTACATAGTAGTGCTATGTTTCACACTGAGAATTGATGATTCACAATGTGTTCACAAGTTTAAAACGCTCAGAATGAAGATGATTTCACACCGTGTTCTTTCATGCAGGGATATCTTGACAGATGCAGATGATTATGATGTATAGCTCTATCGTTGCATATCACATTATTTTGTATGTCAACGTTTTCTTTTTAAGTTCTTTCCACACACAAAAAACCCTCTGGAATTATCATTATTTTCTTTTCTGCTGTGTATCTGACACTGCATTACCAAGGAGGTACTAGCTCGCCTAGTACCTCCTTGGCATTACTCGGTGATTGCAGACTGTCACAACAATGAAGACTCTTTACTGTTAAAACAAAAACTACAAGAAGAGAAATGGTTTAATTTAATGTTAATGACAAAGTGATATCAACTATTGTACTATTCCCACAACAGCTATAAAATGTTCAGGTCTTGTGCGTGGCAATGGAAATATCATAAGTACTATAAAGCAGATACCTTGAAGCTGAAAGCGATTACGTTGTGTTACTTTGAGTGGTGACTGATGTTTTGTGTGTAGGGATTTCATACCTGATAGGTCTCTCTCATAGTCTCTTAAAAAACATGGCTTCTTAGGGAGAGGATCGGAAGCGTGACTCTGTTGGAGCAAATAATCAGATGAAAGAAAAGAAACACTGCTGTTTGCCCTTAACACCATACCAAGTGTTTAATCGTTTATATCGAATGTCCTTACAGCTCTAGCAATGGGTCAAGTGGTGTTAAACTTCCCGCGGCTTGTTACTATGGTAACGGCGAGACAGGATACACCAGCGACTGAAGGACTACTTGTAACACAAGATCGTTCGTTTCATTCGCTACTTGTTATGGTTGCTGCGTCCTCCAAGAATTTCGATACATTTTACTAGCCTTCGAAGAGGACAAATTAAAAAAAAAAAAGAGCAGAACTGAAACATTATTTTTCTGTTCGATGAAATTAGCTGCGATTCAAGCGACGTCGGAGAAATCGTTTTATACTTAAAACATGGGACCCTGTTGAAGAACAGTCATTTTTGCAATATGGCTGATCGGGCGATCTTCCATTTCTTCATACTGTATATGTATTTTCTTGTAAATTGTGTACATTTTATCTGAAGATGGAAATAAAAACAACGACAGCAACAACCACAACAACAGCAGCAGCAACAACAACAACAAAGCTATTTTTATACAATTTGTTTTAGACATTCTGATAATAGACTAGATTATCATTATCAGTGATAATGATTATATCGAAATTTCCTTCAGAAGACTATCTTAAAATTCTTTTGACGCAATTATACGGAACAGCATGCTTACCTGGGATCTCCCCCTCCCCCATCTCTTTTTACTATCTATCAACTTGTAGAATATTTATCGGAAACCGTGTCTCATATAAAGTTGTACCAAACTGAATATCTTATACGCGGCTAAACTTAAACCAGTTAGCCTCCGATGTGGTTTTCATCTTAATAAAATCTGCAGTGATATGTAAAGCATCTGGATTTAGTTGTAAGCCAGAGCTGGACAGCAGAGTTCTCTGTCTGAATATGTGCTGAGGGACAAAACATTACTCGCTATCAGGATGCATGAAGAATTCCATTACCATTGCTAAGACTATTAAATTTCCGCAAAGTGCTGAAAGCGCCTCGGGATAAACCTGAAAGCGTTGAACTCAAAGAAGTCGTTCTATGACCGAATTTGTATAAAGGCTGTGCAAAAAAAAGTGTAATCACGGAGACGGAGCTAAGAAATACAAAATCTTAACATGAAAGACTCGTAAGTCCCATGTGTAACAAACGGCATTCAGTTTACCTTGGTAATGGTATCATTCCCCATTCGGAAAACAAAACCATGAATCTCAAATGTAGTTTTAGATATCTACACTGTATATCACGCAGTGAACAATTTTATGATAAAGATTTCTTAATGCTAAGTGATGATGTATGTATTTTCATGCCCGTGTTTCTTGTGATCGGGATATCATATCACCTAGATTTAAATAGAAATTCCCTCGAGCAATATAAACAGTAGACGGAAAATCATTTGTATTCACGATTTTAGAGACAAGATCCTTTGGGATTTCCTTTACAGAATGATGTTGAAATAAGATAGTTCTCCCTTTTTGAAAGTGTCTGTAGATATCTGATGCCATAATTTTGCAAGTGAGAACACTAAATACATTAATACACTCACACTAACTGCTTTATATCATACGACCACCGGGTTGTATTAGACATTGGAATATCATAATATATTATGGTGAATAATGAACGAGTAAACATGAAATGCATGACAAGCCTTCTGCTCTTCAAAACGTATGTTGATGTACTTGCTATGAGAGTCACCAGTAGAAGAGGCAATAATATTGTAAATAAAACAAGGGTTTATAATAGAAACTTCTTAGGGAGATACGTTCACATCAGACAGATTTTGCCACATTCTTTTCAGCAATCGTTACAGTGCAACATAGTATACAAATCAGCATTTTTTAAAGTCTGAAGCACTATAGTCGCCGATTCCTCAACTAGTTTAATTCATTTCAATGCGATCGTAAATCTTAGAGGCGTACATAATCAACCATTCAGATTATAGGACTTGTGGACATTTCTTATCGAAATCTATTTCCTTGATCTGTAATGTACTTCTAGCCTCGGAAATGAATAGAACAATGACCAATAAATGCACCGGCGCGACACAAAACCTTGTCAGATGCAATTTTTCACCTTTATACAAATAATAACTAGTGCCTAGGAATTAAACCCTTTGCCACATGATATGATTATCACGCCCTCTTGTAAAACACAGCCGGCAATTGATCAAATAGTCGAGATGAAAAGATATTAATCAATATTTCCTGGCCAGGTGTTCAAAACATTTCATGAATCAACTCTGTGTCCAGAAGGTATTTCCTTTTAGATTCAATTGTAAGGCGCAACTATTGCCGATTGTGCAAGTACTGGTTCTGAATGGTTGGCTGCGTCTATCGAACAAGAATACGACGCTATTATACTCTTACATGACGCCGGCTTTTCATGAGGAAGTACATCATGCATCATCTTATTAAACATTGCTCGACACAGCGTCCTTCGCTGACAGGAAATATAACATGATCTTTCCTTGTAAATGTTACGACCCTCATTAGGCCTATGCTAAGCATCTCAATACAGTGGATTAAAATCCATTTATCCTAATCTTCACAGATATAGTTTAAGTCTATTTTCCTTATTTAGGTCTAACTTTATTTCATGGACGAAAACATACTGTGCACATGCGCGTTTCAATGTACGTCACCATACGTGACGTGACGCGTCACGCGCATTTTACCCTGACGATTTAGCATAAACTATGGACAACCTTTGTTTCTTCCAGCCATTGTGATCAAAACTACTAATCACCAGCACGACAAGTGAAAACTGTATAGTTTCGTTAGTCTTCTCGCCATTACTGTTCAAGGCTGCGCTAGATATACAATAGAACGTATCGAGCCAACGAATGCCCAACGTTTCCGAAAACTTGGAGATATTAAGTTCGCATTTGTTGCTAATTATTCATAACAAGTTTGACGTTCGTTGTAAAATTCTATCAAACAGGCACTTATAAAGTACTTTTGGAGACACCCGAATGTATCGAAAATCGGTTCTCTTTTTGATAACGCTACTGTACAGACTTTGGTGAAGATGGCAAAAATTCATGAGGAAATTGTTGAATATTTTGATAACAGCAAAGTATACAGAAAGGAACGCCATTATGAACACAGTCAAATAACCGTATTCTGCTATGTAAACGTCGGGGATTCGCTCTTCATCCGTTTTGTATACGTTCAGAATCCGTTGGGTGGACGCTATGCATGCATTTTCCTTCGTGACTTTTTACGCCAGTAATACGGTTACCACACGCTCATCATTCGTTATACTAACGTCTGAAAGCCAGATTTTGCCGGAAAATTCAAGCGTGTTCGAGCGTATTTGAGCTTTGCCGAATTTCGCCTCAAAAAAAAAAAAAATGGTTTAAGCTAGGCAAACGCTAACCTATCCCCTATATTGTGACTGGGTCGAGAAAGTCAAGATAGCTTCTCATCCGTATGCAAGCTTCTCCAATTTCTGACCTATTTCGGCGTCAATATTGTCGCTTTATAAAAGCTATTGAATTAAAAAAAAAAATCGAACATAGACTGGTGGCTCTTCTTAATGATTCGCCCAAAATCAAACAACTGATATACCAATCTCTCATCCGTCACACTCTTCTCTTGCGATAATTCTAATGCTCAAGAAAAGTAAAAGTCAACAATTTACATGAGCAATATATATTTGGGTAAACTATGTCGTATTTGTTTTAATTAAAAAAAAAACTAAAATGACCGACTGCCGACATCATTGATTGTTCCCGTATATCATGTCAAATGATTATTAAACAGATTTTTTATTATGATTTATCAAATATAATTCATTGATGGTGTTTAGCTCGGTGTATGCAAATATCATCGTGCGAAGCAACCCGTATCTTCTCTGTTTCATCGAATTGAGTCGCCCAACAAGTAAACCGGAGTGACAACAGTTAAAGACGCAGAAATTCGTCCGTAAGCAATACGGCATGGAGTGTTGCGGGACTTTAGGTCCTTGGAGAGCCGCATCACTCGTGGAGTGATAATCTGTAAGTTTGATTTACGTGCTTTCCACGCGGTGATTCATGTGGACGGTGAGCATTTTATAAAGATCGACCGAGAAATTCAAGCCCCATCTACGGAAAGTTCGCAGGCAACGCGGTCGTTGAACTTATTCCTTACTTCGCACAAAATGCATATTTTGGAAACAGAAGAGGAAAGGGAAGAAGAAGAAGAACAAGAAAAACATCGAGTGATGCTAACTATATTTTAAAAATGCAGAGTGAATCGCGTGAAGGAGTTTGTCATTGTCAATTCACAGCGATGTAAACAGAAGCATTACCACGTCGTTTGTTTTGCGTGTTCACTGTTCATATACGTTCCACATTAACATGATCACTAATGGATGATTCCCTTGTGTGCTCAATAAAACAACTCAATACTTTTGTGGTGTGATACAGAGAAACGGCATATCTAACAGCGGGATCACTTTTTTTTTTCATGCGATGTTGGTTACCGTTTTGTTTACCATGTATGTTTGCTTATCTGTTTTGAGTCGACGACCGAAAACGTTAACCAGTAAACACTGCGATACTACATTTGATTATGAAAGCTATTAAGGTTTCAGCAGGGCTCTATACAGGTCATAATTCAGTCGACAATGTGAATCGATGACGAAATCCACATAATCATCACTAATATTACACTTTGCTAAGAAATTAGTAAAAATACGAAGTGAAGTAACTACATATTTATAGAGCTGTGTATTTTCCATGAAAGTCATTTGATTTAAGTACTACAAACGATAAAATAGGCGTAAGTAGACACGACTGAATTGGTTATTAAACTGATGCAGGATACGAACGGAAATACAGGTTCTTATTGTAATAAATATATTGATGAATATCGATAAAGAAGTATCAACGATGCATATCCCCCAAATCGATATTTTCAATCGGGTCTACGATTTCTTAGGCGATTGGCGATTGGTATCCCGAAGATTTACAACATTGTATGTAAGTTCACAGTTTGTTTGTTTTTCATTACATTGTTGTGTTGTTATTTGTATTCAAAATCAAATGTAATAATCATACTTGTTGGAAGTGAAATAAACGAAATGAAGATGCGCACTCAGAATGAATATGATGATGCAGGTACGGGGAAACTTGTATGCCATTATTCAGCTTTAATGTCAACCAAAAGAGAAGTGAAGTGAGGGACATGTTTCATCTCAATGAATGTAGTTCGATTGGAATACGAATGATCAGCATGAAAGCACTCGGAGAGAAAAACGCATTCTCGCCCAACCATGCTTTTTACACAGTATAGCTCCCGCGAGAGAACTGCGGTATAATAATGCCTTGTTATCGTTCAGCGTACAAGGCGCCTGTAGCAGTAGGGTTCACACTGTGCGAAACATCATGCAGTGGCGAAAAATATTATTTCATCGCGTTTTAACAATTTCGTCTATATATTTTCTTCTTCAGAAAAAAAAGGCCCTGCGGACTGATGGAAGGATTTCAAGCAGTGCCAATCAGGGAAAGCGGAGTAAGAATTCTGCAGTTTTCGTCTCGTGTTTCTCCCTGTAGTCGCGGCTGCGGGTGCTAACGAAGAGGACGTCTATTCATCCGATTAATCCCCCGGAGTTGCAGCGAGGTACCGCCTGAAAGGCTTCGTGTGGATTCCTGGTTCATTCATCGCGGCTCCGTCAGGGATTTGTGAACTGAAATATTGTATGAACAAGTGAGTTTGTTTTTTGTGTATGTGTTATTTTTTTTTATAAGCAAGTCTCTTGCCTTCGTACGGAGCGCTTACAGTCGGATAATCGGTGAAAAGTGGCGTTCAATCTCTTGTCGGCCTCACGGCGTTGCAAGGAAATACTCAATGCCCCATGGACAAGGGAACAAAAAATATAACAATCGCGCTTTGGATGAAATCGAATCTTGTCTCTTGTTGATTTTCGTGATTTATTTGATTTGCAGAGGAGGTAAAGCTGGACTGATCGCCACCATAATCTCAATAATTATCGCCATGACATGGGTACCCCACATCGGACAATACTACAGTCCTGAAGTAATTTGTATCAGGTGAATATCCTGATAAGGCAAAACATCAAACCTTTTGGGGCTTCTCTCATTTTACATTCCCATTAAGACTCCGCTGGCATTATCCCATGTTCTCGTTCTGCATCGGTCAGACACATTTTTTGATGAGACGTAATAGCTGATCGTCGCTTATTTCATTGGCAGTCTGATTTATCAGTCTAAGCACTGGCCATGAAGATATGTTCTCGTGATTGTGAAATACGCATTCTCCGGAAAACATGATGTGCTCGTAAATTGTCAAAAAGAGAAATTCGCGCTTCTAACACGCTGACTTTAACACAAACGGGGAATATAATGCACTCTAGAATGGCGGGTTTCCGATACCTGAGCGCATTTGTTGTGGCCGTCGTAGTGTACGCCACCCTTCAGCTTCGCTTTGTTTCTAGCCATAGCTCGCACACTCTGCGTCAGCTTTCTGACGCTGTGGGCGTGAGTTCAGTGTCACCGCAAGATGGGGAATTGATAGGAGGATCATATTCACTTAATTCTAGACAGCCTCGAACGATGGTAGATGCGGTTCCACCTCCCCGTCTCAAATCAAATAACATTGACTCCCCATCAGCAGAGGAGAGCGACGGCAGGGGCCATCAGTCGCCGGTACGAGTCACCGACAGAACGCAACCAGACGTGGCGTCCAATAGTCAGCGGGCCGTGCCCGGTGATGGATCAGCATTTGGGGAGAAGAAACGTGATCCACTCATACACGACAAGGGAGATGGAAATACCCTTCAATCTAGCAGAAAAGGGATCCAATCCCAAAATCTGACGGGGTATTCCACAAATGCTACCAAATCGGGAGCGCCAAAATCAAATTTCACAAAATTCGAAACTAATTCGTCGGCGGAGGTTAATCAGCTTTTTGATGGAGAGCAAACACGGCGCGCAAGTGACACCGTGATTGGCAAACTGCGAGAAGGAGGTGACGGTGTAATGCTACACGAGGGGAGAACGAATGCACGCAACACTTCATCAACAGCAGAGATGGACTCAAAACAAAAGGATGAGAGAGATTTGGGGAAACGCATCAGTGATGATCATGCAAATAAAGTATGGGGTGGGAGAATGAGTGATGTAGGGGCTCAGTTTACAGACAAAACCACCCCCGATGATATATCATCTCAAAGGAGAATATTATGGGGAGATTATGTCGAAAATCTGCTTCCCGACAGAGTATCCGACAGTGAAGTGTCAGCCTGGAGCTTTGACGTTAGGGGGCGCCGAGTACGCCAGCTTTTGCCCGGGTGTGGGCGCGGCAAAAATCGTCTGGCTATTTTAGACAATGGTGACAAGTTGTGCTGTCGTTATCGACAGAATTTCGACCAGATACAAGGCGAGATCTTGTCTTTTCATCTTTCGCGTCTTTTAGGCATCGACAATCTTCCCTTTGCAGTGCTGCTGAGGTTTTCCAAAGAAAATGATCAGTGGGAAATGGTTAGACAAAATGCAAGCAGGGCCGGATGGGAAGACCGAAAAATCATCGTAGCAACAAAATGGGTTTCGGATCTTGAACCTGCCTATATGCCATTAGAACTGCGAGCCCCGAACCAAACCTTTGGACCAGTACAACTGAAAGAACATTCATCAGAGTTTGACGAGAAGGACAATCGAGACCACTTAACTAAATTAGCCCAGTGGTCGGATCTCGTGGTTTTTGACTATGTGACCGCCAATTTAGACCGCACCATTAATTCGCTGGTAAACCTGCAGTGGAACAAGCACATGCTTGAGCAGCCCGTGCATAATGTTGAGTACTCAATCTCCAGTAATCGATTGATATTTTTGGACAATGAGTCGGGAATGTTGCACGGCTATCGTATGCTTTCTGGATATGGCCATTATCTCGACCAGGTACTGAATTCCATGTGTGTGTTTCGCCTTCAAACCGTTCGTGGATTACATACTGTATTATCGTCTGAGAACAGTGGCTGGGATTTGCTCCAGGCTGCTCTAAACTCGGGAGAGCCGCTGTACGAATACTTGCCGTCTTTCCCGCCAAAATTTAGGGAGATTTTGCAACGTAGGCTTTTATCCGTTGCGTCTCATATCAGTTCATGTTAAGAATGTTGCCGTTTCCAGACCTAGTAATTTGAACCTTTTTTTTAATATTATAGAAAAATGAGACTTTAACCTGTACTTTTTTTAAGTAGTGAGTTATTGTGAAGTCGATTTTTTATTCACACTAATAACAAAAGGCTCGAGAAAACCCTTTATTGCAGGTTGGATGGAAAGCGAATTTGTTTCAGTCTGGTAAAACGAATTAAACAAGAGATTTCGAAATGTTCCTTTAAACTGCTGATTAAAAAACAAAAACAGCTAAATACTGCAGACGAAACTATCGAGATGTGCGTGCCTTGAGACTGAGCTTTTGAATTAGTTTGAATGTAGATAAAACTACAAACAACACTGAATAAACAATCTAAACCCAAGTGTTTACTGAAATCAAATATGGCCAATATGGCACATAAGTAAAGACGAATGAATAAATAACAAGTAATAAATCGATGAATGAAATACAAAATGTTGTTATAATGGCATCAAAAGAACAAAAGTAAATGAAGGAACTATAGAATAGAGAATATGACGCCCTTTCTCCGTAAACATTATTTGATGTTAAAGTGTATATGCTTTATTCTTTTCTCTCCCCATCACACCTCATACTATATAATGATATATGCTAAATGTACTTCCCTTTTGTTGGGTATGATGCATTAAGACGACTTTAATGAAATTCACAATGTTATGGGCAGGGAAATATAGTCTGTAAAGTGTTGTTTATGTCGTGCAATATCTGTGTATAATCGACTTTATCATTCGCCAATCATTTCTACGCATTACTGCACCTCGTTGGTGGTCATTATAAAGTATACAGTCTTGTATATACTGCCTTATATTTGTACGAATGCACAACATTGTTCTGTTTTATCATAATGCACTGTTAAAAAACAATTCTGAACCAGTAAATAGTTAGCACGAAAAGAAAGTGTAATATTTCACAAGCTCAACAGTAAAACTTTGATTAAAATGGGATAAACATTGAGAAAATTATAAAATTGTGAAGTTTGGATAAGTTTCACAAAATAGCGCAGCTCATGAACAGCCAGTAAGAATATGTAAATAGTGAGTTGATGAGCAGCACCTTACAACCTGCCATTACAGGTTATACATAAAATCTTGAAATGTCCATTTTTTGCAATTTTTTCAAACGTAATTGTGTTCAAGTGTCAAATCCTAATGTATCTTACTGATTATAATTATGAATTATCATTCAGCCAGGAATAACATGATGTTTTACACTTTTATAACAGAAAAGTTGAAATTTCGTCATTTTTGGTACACAATCTGTAGATTATTTGGTGATGACATTATCTGCTCACTCATTTGGAAAATTCATGTCAACATAGTTTACTGTTCAATATTGTTTCGCAAAACACAGCGAAGTTTGAGGATTTCATAACTTCCTCACTTTTAATCCGATTTTGACCAAATGATCATTGTTGTGCTTGTAAAATTTTACTTGTTTTAAGACTGCCTTTTAACTGGTTCAGAATACGCATATTACAGTTCGACCTCGATTATCCGGCCTCCTTTTATCCGGAAATCTCTATTACCCGGACGCGTTCACGCACTGAAGGACTTTTTTATCCAAAAATTGAGAGAAAACAGTGACTTTAAAGGGCTTTATAGTTTTGGTTGAGACCTAATTTCAGGTTTCTGACATTTTTTGGTGAGATGATGAGAAACCTCATTATGAAAGAGCATGTAATTCTATGAGGAATTCAACGTTTATTTGATGAAAATCGGTTTTGAAATGGCTGAGATATCCAAAAAAGAGCGATTCTAATAAAATGTGGGACCCACACTTTATTACAATTGCTTTGTTTTACTTTGTTTTTGGATGTCTCAGTCATTCCAAACCCGATTTTCATTAAATAAACTTTTAATTCCTCTTAAATGATATGTTCTGTACTATATCATTAGTGTTTTCTTGGTATCTCGCAAAAAGTTAAAAGCCCAATTCTCATCTCCACCAATACTGTACCATCCCTTTAACATCTTTTCATGGATCTATTTCACTAATTTCATAAGATGT